>NC_138762.1:116296983-116299483 GCF_965113315.1 Podarcis vaucheri
TTTGGGTTAGGGTTGGTGTTAGGGATAGCGTTAGGGTTAGGGTTAGGGTTAGGGTTAGCGTTAGGGATAGGTTTAGCGTTTAGCGTTTCGGTTAGGGTTAGGGTTAGGGTTAGGGTTAGCGCTTTGGTTAGGGTTAGCGTCTTGGTTAGGGTTAGGATTAGTGTTACGGTTAGTGTTAGTGTTAGGGTTAGGGTTAGGATTGGGGTTAGGGTTAGGGTGAGGGTTTGGGTTAGGGTTAGGGTTAGGGTTATGTTACGGTTAGGGTTAGGGTTAGGAATGGGGTTAGGGTTAGGGTTAGCGTTTCGGTTTGGGTTAGCGTTTCAGTTTGGGTTATTGTTTCGGTTAGGGTTAGGGTTAGGGTTAAGATTGGGGCTAGGGTTAGGGTTAGGGTTATGGTTAGTTTTATTGTTAGGTTTAGCCTTTCGCTTAGGGTTAGGGCTACGTTTAGTGTTACGGTTAGGGTTAGGGTTAGGATTGGGGTTAGAGTTAGGGTTAGGGTTAGCGTTTCGGTTTGGGTTAGCGTTTCGGTTTGGGTTAGCGTTTCGGTTAGGGTTAGGCTTAAGATTGGGGCTAGGGTTAGGGTTAGGGTTAGGGTTACGGTTAGTGTTACGGTTAGGGTTAGGGTTAGGATTGGGGTTAGAGTTGAGGTTAGGGTTAGGGTTAGGGTTAGGATTGGGGTTGGGTTAGGGTTAGGGTTACGGTTACGGTTACGGTTAGGGTTAGGGTTAGGGTTAGGGTTAGGGTTAGGGTTAGGGTTAGGGTTAGGGTTAGGGTTGGTGTTAGGGTTAGGGTTAGGGTTAGGGTTAGGGTTAGGGTTAGGGTTAGGGTTAGGGTTAGGGTTAGGTTGAGGGTTAGGGTTAGGGTTAGGATTAGGGTTAGGGTTAGGGTTAGGTTTGGCGTTAGGCTTAGGGTTATGTTACGGTTAGGGTTAGGGTTAGGGTTAGGAATGGGGTTAGGGTTAGCGATAGGGTTAGCGTTTCGGTTTGGGTTAGGATTTCAGTTTGTGTTAGTGTTTCATTTAGGGTTAGGGTTAGGGTTAAGATTGGGTTAGGGTTAGCGTTAGGGTTACGGTTAGGGTTAGGGTTAGGGTTAAGATTGGGGCTAGGGTTAGGGTTATGGTTAGTTTTATTGTTAGGGTTAGCCTTTCGCTTAGGGTTAGGGTTACGTTTAGTGTTACGGTTAGGGTTAGGGTTAGGATTGGGGTTAGAGTTAGGGTTAGGGTTAGGGTTGGTGTTGGTGTTA
Organism: Podarcis vaucheri; assembly: GCF_965113315.1. Lineage (NCBI taxonomy): Eukaryota > Metazoa > Chordata > Lepidosauria > Squamata > Lacertidae > Podarcis > Podarcis vaucheri. Next base: position 116,298,226 of record NC_138762.1, read on the forward strand.
GGGTTAGGGTTACGGTTAGGGTTAGGGTTACGGTTACGGCTACGGCTACGGTTAGTGTTACGGTTAGGGTTAGCTTGAGGGTTAGGGTTAGGGTTAGGGTTAGGTTTGGGGTTAGGCTTAGGGTTATGTTACGGTTAGGGTTAGGGCTAGGAATGGGGTTAGGGTTAAGGTTAGGGTTAGGGTTAGCGTTTCGGTTTGGGTTAGCGTTTCGGTTTGGGTTAGCGTTTCGGTTAGGGTTAGGCTTAATATTGGGGCTAGGGTTAGGGTTAGGGTTACGGTTAGTGTTACGGTTAGGGTTAGGGTTAGGATTGGGGTTAGAGTTGAGGTTAGGGTTAGGGTTAGGGTTAGGGTTGGGGTTGGGTTAGGGTTAGGGTTAGGGTTAGGGTTACGGTTAGGGTTAGGGTTAGGGTTAGGGTTAGGGTTAGGGTTGGTGTTGGTGTTGGTGTTGGTGTTGGTGTTGGTGTTGGTGTTAGGGTTAGCGTTTCGGTTAGGGTTAGGGTCAGGGTTAGGCTTAGGGTTAGGGTTAGGGTTTGGGTTAGGGTTGGTGTTAGGGTTAGCGTTAGGGTTAGGGTTAGGGTTAGGGTTAGCGCTTTGGTTATGGTTAGCGTCTTGGTTAGGGTTAGGATTAGTTTTACGGTTAGTGTTAGGGTTAGGGTTAGGATTGGGGTTAGGGTTAGGGTGAGGGTTAGGGTTAGGATTATAGAATCATAGAATCATAGAATCATAGAATCATAGAGTTGGAAGAGACCACAAGGGCCATCGAGTCCAACCCCCTGCCAAGCCCCTGCCAAGCAGGAAACACCATCAGAGCACTCCTGACATATGGATTAGGGTTATGTTACGGTTAGGGTTAGGGTTAGGGTTAGGGTTAGGAATGGGGTTAGGGTTAGGGTTAGCGTTTCGGTTTGGGTTAGCGTTTCAGTTTGGGTTATTGTTTCGGTTTGGGTTAGGGTTAGGGTTAAGATTGGGGCTAGTGTTAGGGTTAGGGTTATGGTTAGTTTTATTGTTAGGTTTAGCCTTTCGCTTAGGGTTAGGGTTACGTTTAGTGTTACGGTTAGGGTTAGGGTTAGGATTGGGGTTAGAGTTGGGGTTAGGGTTAGGGTTAGGGTTGGTGTTGGTGTTAGGATTAGGGTTAGGGTAAGGGTTAGGTTTAGGGTTAGGGTTAGGGTTAGTGTTTCGGTTACGGTTAGGGTTAGGGTTAGGATGAGCGCTTTGGTTAGGGTTAGCGTATTGGTTAGGGTTAGCGTCTTGGTTAGGG
>NC_138762.1:116301983-116314483 GCF_965113315.1 Podarcis vaucheri
GTTAGGGTTAGGGTTGGTGTTGGTGTTAGGGTTAGGGTTAGGGTTAGGGTAAGGGTTAGGGTTAGGGTTAGGGTTAGGGTTAGGGTTATTGTTTCGGTTAGGGTTAGGGTTAGGGTTAGGGTTAGCGCTTTGGTTAGGGTTAGCGTCTTGGTTAGGGTTAGCGTCTTGGTTAGGGTTAGGGTTAGCGTTAGGGTTACGGTTAGTGTTACGGTTAGGGTTAGGATTCGGGTTAGGGTGAAGGTAAGGATTCGGGTTAGGGTTAGGGTTAGGGTTAGGGTTAGTATTAGGGTTATGGTTAGGGTTACGGTTAGGGTTAGGGTTAGCGTTTCTTTTAGGGTTAGGGTTATGGTTATGGTTAGGGTTAGGGTTACGGTTACGGCTACGGCTACGGCTACGGTTAGGGTTAGGGTTAGGGTTAGGTTGAGGGTTAGGGTTAGGGTTAGGATTTGGGTTAGGGTTAGGTTTGGCGTTAGGCTTAGGGTTATGTTACGGTTAGGGTTAGGGTTAGGAATGGGGTTAGGGTTAGGGTTAGGGTTAGCGTTTCGGTTTGGGTTAGCGTTTCGGTTTGGGTTAGCGTTTCAGTTAGGGTTAGGGTTAGGGTTAAGATTGGGTTAGGGTTAGGGTTAGCGCTTTCGTTAGGGTTAGCGTGTTGGTTAGGGTTAGCATCTTGGTTAGGGTTAGGGTTACGGTTAGGGTTACGGTTACGGTTACGGCTACGGCTACGGCTACGGTTAGGGTTAGGGTTAGGGTTAGGGTTAGGTTGAGGGTTAGGGTTAGGTTTAGGGTTAGGGTTAGGGTTAGCGCTTTGGTTAGGGTTAGCGTGTTGGTTAGGGTTAGCATCTTGGTTAGGGTTAGGGTTACGGTTAGGGTTACGGTTACGGTTACGGCTACGGCTACGGCTACGGCTACGGTTAGGGTTAGGGTTAGGGTTAGGGTTAGGGTTAGGGTTAGGTTGAGGGTTAGGGTTAGGGTTAGGATTAGGGTTAGGGTTAGGTTTGGGGTTAGGCTTAGGGTTATGTTACGGTTTGGGTTAGTGTTAGGAATGGGGTTAGGGTTAGGGTTAGGGTTTCTATTAGGGTTAGGGTTATGGTTACGGTTAGGGTTACGGTTACGGCTACGGTTAGGGTTAGGGTTAGGGTTAGGTTGAGGGTTAGGGTTAGGGTTAGGGTTAGGGTTACGGTTACGGTTACGGTTACGGTTACGGTTAGGGTTAGGGTTAGGGTTAGGGTTAGGGTTAGTGTTAGGGTTAGGGTTAGGGTTAGGGTTAGCGTTTCGGTTAGGGTTAGGGTCAGGGTTAGGCTTAGGCTTAGGGTTAGGGTTTGGGTTAGGGTTGCTGTTAGGGTTAGCGTTAGGGTTAGGGTTAGGGTTAGGGTTAGGGTTAGCGTTAGGAATAGGTTTAGCGTTTCGGTTAGGGTTAGGGTTAGGGTTAGGGTTAGCGCTTTGGTTAGGGTTAGCGTCTTGGTTAGGGTTAGGATTAGTGTTACGGTTAGTGTTAGGGTTAGGGTTAGGATTGGGGTTAGGGTTAGGGTGAGGGTTAGGGTTAGGGTTATGTAACGGTTAGGGTTAGGGTTAGGAATGGGGTTAGGGTTAGGGTTAGCGTTTCGGTTTGGGTTAGCGTTTCAGTTTGGGTTATTGTTTCGGTTAGGGTTAGGGTTAGGGTTTAGATTGGGGCTAGGGTTAGGGTTAGGGTTAGGGTTATGGTTAATTTTATTGTTAGGTTTAGCCTTTCGCTTAGGGTTAGGGTTACGTTTAGTGTTACGGTTAGGGTTAGGGTTAGGATTGGGGTTGGAGTTGGGGTTAGGGTTAGGGTTGGTGTTGGTGTTAGGGTTAGGGTTAGGGTTAGGGTAAGGGTTAGGGTTAGGGTTAGGGTTAGGGTTAGGGTTATTGTTTCGGTTAGGGTTAGGGTTAGGGTTAGGGTTAGCGCTTTGGTTAGGGTTAGCGTCTTGGTTAGGGTTAGCGTCTTGGTTAGGGTTAGGGTTAGCGTTAGGGTTACGGTTAGTGTTACGGTTAGGGTTAGGATTCGGGTTAGGGTGAAGGTAAGGATTCGGGTTAGGGTTAGGGTTAGGGTTAGGGTTAGTATTAGGGTTATGGTTAGGGTTACGGTTAGGGTTAGGGTTAGCGTTTCTTTTAGGGTTAGGGTTATGGTTATGGTTAGGGTTAGGGTTACGGTTACGGCTACGGCTACGGCTACGGTTAGGGTTAGGGTTAGGGTTAGGTTGAGGGTTAGGGTTAGGGTTAGGATTAGGGTTAGGGTTAGGTTTGGCGTTAGGCTTAGGGTTATGTTACGGTTAGGGTTAGGGTTAGGAATGGGGTTAGGGTTAGCGATAGGGTTAGCGTTTCGGTTTGGGTTAGCGTTTCAGTTTGGGTTAGTGTTTCATTTAGGGTTAGGGTTAGGGTTAAGATTGGGTTAGGGTTAGCGTTAGGGTTACGGTTAGGGTTAGGGTTAGGATTGGGGTTAGGGTGAAGGTAAGGATTCGGGTTAGGGTTAGGGTTAGGGTTAGGGTTAGGGTTAGGGTTAGGGTTACGGTTAGGGTTAGGGTTAGGGTTAGGGTTAGGGTTAGCATTTCTTTTCGGGTTAGGGTTAGGGTTTTGGTTACGGTTAGGGTTACGGTTACGGCTACGGCTACGGTTAGGGTTAGGGTTAAGGTTAGGTTGAGGGTTAGGGTTAGGGTTAGGATTTGGGTTAGGGTTAGGTTTGGCGTTAGGCTTAGGGTTATGTTACGGTTAGGGTTAGGGTTAGGAATGGGGTTAGGGTTAGGGTTAGGGTTAGCGTTTCGGTTTGGGTTAGCGTTTCGGTTTGGGTTAGCGTTTCAGTTAGGGTTAGGGTTAGGGTTAAGATTGGGTTAGGGTTAGGGTTAGCGCTTTCGTTAGGGTTAGCGTGTTGGTTAGGGTTAGCATCTTGGTTAGGGTTAGGGTTACGGTTAGGGTTACGGTTACGGTTACGGCTACGGCTACGGCTACGGTTAGGGTTAGGGTTAGGGTTAGGGTTAGGTTGAGGGTTAGGGTTAGGTTTAGGGTTAGGGTTAGGGTTAGCGCTTTGGTTAGGGTTAGCGTGTTGGTTAGGGTTAGCATCTTGGTTAGGGTTAGGGTTACGGTTAGGGTTACGGTTACGGTTACGGCTACGGCTACGGCTACGGCTACGGTTAGGGTTAGGGTTAGGGTTAGGGTTAGGGTTAGGGTTAGGGTTAGGTTGAGGGTTAGGGTTAGGGTTAGGATTAGGGTTAGGGTTAGGTTTGGGGTTAGGCTTAGGGTTATGTTACGGTTTGGGTTAGTGTTAGGAATGGGGTTAGGGTTAGGGTTAGGGTTTCTATTAGGGTTAGGGTTATGGTTACGGTTAGGGTTACGGTTACGGCTACGGTTAGGGTTAGGGTTAGGGTTAGGTTGAGGGTTAGGGTTAGGGTTAGGGTTAGGGTTAGGGTTAGGGTTAGGATTAGGGTTAGGGTTAGGTTTGGCGTTAGGCTTAGGGTTATGTTACGGTTAGGTTTAGGGTTAGGAATGGGGTTAGGGTTAGAGTTAGGGTTAGCGTTTCGGTTTGGGTTAGCGTTTCGGTTTGGGTTAGCGTTTCAGTTAGGGTTAGGGTTAGGGTTAAGATTGGGTTAGGGTTAGGGTTAGGGTTGGTGTTAGGGTTAGAGTTAGGGTTAGGGTTATGGTTAGGGTTAGGGTTAGGGTTAGGGTTAGGGTTAGGGTTAGGGTTAGGGTTAGGGTTAGCGCTTTGGTTAGGGTTAGGGTTAGGGTTACGGTTAGGGTTACGGCTACGGCTACGGTTAGTGTTAGGGTTAGGGTTAGGTTGAGGGTTAGGGTTAGGGTTAGGGTTAGGGTTAGGTTTGGGGTTAGGCTTAGGGTTATGTTACGGTTAGGGTTAGGGCTAGGAATGGGGTTAGGGTTAGGGTTAGGGTTAGCGTTTCGGTTTGGGTTAGCGTTTCGGTTTGGGTTAGCGTTTCGGTTAGGGTTAGGCTTAAGATTGGGGCTAGGGTTAGGGTTAGGGTTACGGTTAGTGTTACGGTTAGGGTTAGGGTTAGGATTGGGGTTAGAGTTGAGGTTAGGCTTAGGGTTAGGGTTGGGGTTGGGTTAGGGTTAGGGTTACGGTTACGGTTACGGTTACGGTTAGGGTTAGGGTTAGGGTTAGGGTTGGTGTTAGGGTTAGGGTTAGGGTTAGCGTTTCGGTTAGGGTTAGGGTCAGGGTTATGCTTAGGGTTAGGGAAGGGTTTGGGTTAGGGTTGGTGTTAGGGATAGCGTTAGGGTTAGGGTTAGGGTTAGGGTTAGGGTTAGCGTTAGGGATAGGTTTAGCGTTTAGCGTTTCGGTTAGGGTTAGGGTTAGGGTTAGCGCTTTGGTTAGGGTTAGCGTCTTGGTTAGGGTTAGGATTAGTGTTACGGTTAGTGTTAGGGTTAGGGTTAGGATTGGGGTTAGGGTTAGGGTGAGGGTTAGGGTTAGGGTTAGGGTTATGTTACGGTTAGGGTTAGATTTAGGAATGGGGTTAGGGTTAGGGTTAGCGTTTCGGTTTGGGTTAGCGTTTCGGTTTGGGTTAGCGTTTCGGTTAGGGTTAGGCTTAAGATTGGGGCTAGGGTTAGGGTTAGGGTTACGGTTAGTGTTACGGTTAGGGTTAGGGTTAGGATTGGGGTTAGAGTTGAGGTTAGGGTTAGGGTTAGAGTTGGGCTTGGGTTAGGGTTACGGTTACTGTCAGAGCTGCTACCAGGTCCCAGCTCACATAGGACCACGCCACACAGCGTCCACTTTAAAAGAGTCTTTATTGAGTTACAGGTTTCATTTCCGAACTGCAGCGTGCAGCTCTACACCTTCTGCCCTAGGTCGGCGAAGACCCATCTGAGTCCCCGCCTCTTGCACACCAGCTTAATACCCTAGCCTTGCTCCACCTCCTTCGCCTCTCCCTACGTCTCTGGGTCCTTCTGCCCCCCTGGGACTCCTCCCTTCTACTCTCCTCTGACGCTGACCCCCCTGATCCTTCCGCTTCCTTTCGGCGGGCTTTGGGACCTGGCTCACTCTCCGGGCTGCTTACTGCTCCAGCTTCCGCTGCATTTGAACTTGGCGCGCGCGCCCAACTCTCTACTTTCCTCTTGACCGTTGCCTCGCTCTCTGAGGAGGGCGTGACCACCCCTGACTCGTGCCCTCCCTCCTGCTGACGGCCTCCGGAACCCGATGCCTGGCTGCCTTCCTCCCTGCTGCTCTCAGTCTTGAGCGTGGGTCCCGACTTCCAGCTGCTGCTCTCTGAATCTCCTCTGTTCCCTTCCTCCTGGGGTGTCCCCCCGGATCCCCCCCTTGCTCTGCTTACTGGGGCTCCCTTTTGGGAGTCCTCTGACTCACTGCTTAGGCTTGGAGATCTCGGGTCGTCATCATCACTCATTCTCCCTTCGGTTTCCTCCCCCTCGCTCTCTGTTTCCACCCTTCTCTGCGTCTCTGCTTCTGAACCCCTGACATCCATCCCCCCCTCGAAGCCCCCCCTTCCCCCCTCCCCGCTGTCAGGTGTGGGTGCTGGGTGCTCCATCATCATGGGAGGGAATGCTGGATACAGGTCGCTCCCCGTGGGTGGCCGCCAACTGAAGACCTCCGAGTCTTCCCCCTCGCGGTCGTCGACGTTGACTTGTTGCTCTTCCATCTCTGTACCGCCGTGCTCGAACCCGAGGTCCTCCCCGAACACGTCCATGTCAGTCTCTGCGTCGGTCGCTCGACCTGGCATCTCCCGCCACTTCCTGCGCCATTGCTCCTCTGGTCGATCGTCCCACCAATACGAGATGCCTGATGCCGAACCTGCCGGTGAACCTTCTGGGGAACGGGTGCTCCGTGCGGGTTCCCCTTCTGAGTCGAATCCATGGAACGTGCTGGAAGAAAGTGTGGGTGTGAACAACCAGTCGTCGAAGAAGCTCGCTGGCATGGGTTTGTGTGGGAAGAGGGCATGAAACTCGTCCTTGAGCAGGGGTTCCTCCAAAGCGTAGTCTGGTACCCAGCTATTGGCGCTGGCCCGGGTGCCCTCTCTGGCTAAGAGGTATTCGACTCCCTCTTCCCCCCATCTGGAGTCCAAAATCTCCGTGACCTCGTTGATGTGGTCCTGGTGCTTCACCCCCCGCGTCTCCGTCCGTTCCCGGAGCGGACTTGGCGCCGTCCCTGGCTCCTGGAACCTGTGAGGTGCCTTGTAGGGAGTGAGCACCGACCTGTGGAACACCGGATGCATTCTGGAACCCTCCGGCAGCGCCAGTCGGAAGGCTACCGGGTTGATCTGCGCTTCGACTTGGTACGGACCGATCTGCTTGTGCCCCAACTTCTTCTTGGCAAGTGACCTGGTCGGCACTGCGTGGGCTGCCAACCAGACCCAGTCTCCCACTTGGATCACTTCGCCAACCCGCCTGTGCTTGTCAGCTTGCACCTTGTAGGCGTGCTTAGCTAGCTCCAGCTGCCGTCTGAGTTGATCGTGGACCGCCTGCAGCTCTGACGCGAACGCGTCCGCCGTCTGTGGTTCTCCTTCCCCCACTCTCTCCAGTCCCGGGAAGGTTCTGGGATGCCTCCCATTGTTGGCAAAGAACGGCGTCACTCCTGTGGACACGTGCTTCGTGTTGTTGTAAGCGAACTCGGCTAGCGGCAGGTAATCCACCCACGTCGCAGGCTGTTGATTGGCATAGCATCTCAGGTACTGCTGCATGATGGCATTGACCCTCTCTGCTTGCCCGTTGGTCTGCGGGTGTCTTGCTGATGCCAGATTGACCTTGACATTTAGAAAACCCATCAGCTTCTGCCAGAAAGACGAGATGAACTGGCGTCCGCGGTCGGACAGGATAGACCGTGGCAGGCCATGCACTTTGAACACGTGATCTATGAACAGTTTGGCGGTTTGTTCCGCCGTGGCCACCTTCGCACACGGAATGAAATGTGCCATCTTGGTGAACAAGTCCACCACCACTAGCACAGCTGTCTTGCCTCTCGAGCTGGGTAAATCCGTCACAAAGTCCAGGGCCACCCTCTCCCACGGTTCAAACGGCGTTTGCAGCGGTTCTAACAGTCCCGCCGGTGGTCTGTGTACCGGCTTGGCCCTCTGGCAGGTGTCGCACCTCGCGACGTAGTCCGCGACCTCCCCTCTCAGCCTGGGCCACCAGAAGTCTCTCGCGACTAATTCCATCGTTTTCTCTGTGCCAAAGTGACCGGCCGTGGGTGCGTCGTGCAACTGTTGCAGTACCTTGGCGCGAAGGTCGTCTCCTGGTACATAGACAGCCCCTTTGCGTAGGAGCAAGCCGTCCCGCACCTGGAACTCGTCCGTGGTAGCCGTGCCTCTGAGCAGTTCCGCCATCTTGTCTTGCGCGAATGAGTCGTCCCGCAATGCACGTCGCACCGCATCCAGGTCTACTGTAGCTGAGGCACACGCCCACGCCGTCGGTGCGAAGATGTGCATGGCCGCCGCTGGCGTCACCTCTTCTAGGTATTGCGGTTTTCGGGACAGTGCATCCGCCATGATGTTGGTGTCGCCTGGGACGTACTCTATTCGGAAATTGAAGTCAGCAAAGAACTCCGCCCAACGTATCTGCCTCTGGTTCAGGAACTGAGCCGTGCGCCAGTGCTCCAGATTCTTGTGGTCCGTGCAGACCTGCACCGTGTGCTTGGCGCCGATTAGGAAGTGCCTCCACGCCTTGAAAGCTGCATGAATGGCCAGCAACTCCCTGTCCCAGATGGTGTAGTTCTGCTCCGACTTGCTGAGCTTTCTGGAGTAGAACGCTCCCGGCCGCCACACCCCCTGCGGGTCTCGCTGCAGCAGAACAGCTCCCACGGCTCTGTCTGACGCGTCTGTCTCTACCCTCAACGGTTTACTGGGGTCGATATGCAGCAGTTGCTTCTCCGATGCGAAGAGATGCTTGAGCGCTTGAAAGGACTGCTCCGCCTGCTCCGTCCAGATGAATTTCTTTTTTTTGGAGCTGAGCGTGTCCGTAATTGCTGCCGTCTGCATCGCGAACCCCTTGATAAACTTGCGATAGAAGTTGGCGAAGCCGACAAACCGCTGGACCTCCTTCCGGTTGCGCGGGCTCTTCCAATCCAATACCGCACGAACCTTGGTGCTGTCCATGGCTATCCCCTTGTCCGACAACTTGTATCCCAGGAAATCCACCTCCGTCGTGTCGAACTGGCACTTCTCCAGCTTGGCGTACAGTCTATGTTGTTGCAACCTGCTGAGCACCTCCCTCACGTCTCGGTCGTGAGCTTGCTGCGAGTCCGAGAAAATCAGGATGTCATCCAGGAAGCAGACGCATGTCTTGTAGAGGAGTCCCTCCAACACGTGATGCATAAAAGCTTGAAAACAGTGAGAGCCATTTTGTAATCCAAAGGGCATAACCCTGTACTCGTAGGTGCCCAGCGGTGTGAACATGGCCGTCTTCCACTCATCGCCCTCCCGCATGCGGATGAGATTGTACGCCCCTCGTAGGTCCAACTTGGTGAACACGCGTCCCTTGCGCACCGTCGCGAGGAGGTCGTCAATCCTGGGCATGGGGTAATCAGACGGTTTGGTCATCTGGTTCAAAAGGCGGTAGTCCACAACGAGTCTTTTTTGGGGCGTGTCTTTCTTTTTCACGAAGAAAACGGGACTGCCCCCCACTGCCTTGGACTCTCTGATGAAGCCACGCTCCAGATTATGCTCGATGAACTGTTTGAGTTCCTGCATTTCATCTTCAGACATGGAGTATAGCCGCCCCTTCGGCAGCGTCGCCCCCGGTAGGAGGTCAATCTTGCAGTCATATGGCCGGTGAGGGGGTAGCTTGTCCGCCTCCTTCTCGCAGAAGACCTCCAAAAAGTTCGCGTATTTGTGGGGGACCGCTTGCAACGTTCCCAACTGCAGTTGTGATTCCTCCTCCTCTCCCTCCCGTCGGGGCAGGATGCAGTGTTCTGCGCAATAAGAGGAGCCGAAGATCAGTTGTCTCTGGTACCAAGCCAGTGTCGGACTGTGCCTGTCCAGCCAACTCATGCCCAACACAATGGGCGTGTCCGACAGTTGGGTGACATTAAAACTGATGACTTCCCTGTGGTTGCCAAGGCGCATCACCATTGGTGGCGTCTGCTTCACCACCTGCCCCCCTAGCAACTCTCTGCCATCCACTGTGACGACTTGCAGGGGCAGAGTGGCAGGCAATAGCTGTATAGCGTGCTGCTCCACAAAGCTCTGCGCTATAAAGTCTGCGTTGCTTCCAGAATCCACAGAAAGCGGCACTTCGATAGTGACGCCGTTGGGTAGCTGGAGAGACGCTGTGAGCTGCACTACTGGTTTGGGTGGGAGGGGATCCGTGGGTTGCAATATCGCTGGGGACTGCTTCACAGATGCGTCTGGCTGGGCCCCAGTGCCTCCGTCTCCAGCCAGACATCGTCGTTTCCCTGCTGTGGTTCTCCTTGCTGCGTTGCTGCAGTCACCATTGCTGAGGCTGCAGTGTGCTTGTGGAGCCTCCGGGGACACTCCTTCGCCAAATGGCCTGGATCCTCGCAGATGTAACACTTCCTGTTCCCTCTAGGAGGCTTCGCTTTCACTGCTGCCGGTGCTAGGGCTCTGGCTGCTGACTGAGCCCTTGCACCTCCAACCTCCATCGGTTCCCCTCCCCCTCCTGGCGGAGGTGTGGATTGCGCACGCGCTGCTTCCCTCGGAACGAAAGAGAAACTTCTCGCTGCTTCGCGCCCTCCACGTCCTTCATCTCTGCACCATGGACGTTCTTCCAGCCTCACCCCCACAGTCAGCGCCCTTTGGACCACCTCCTGCGTGCTTCGGGGCCTCTCCCCCCTTGCAATTTCATCCTTAACCGCAGAACTTAGACCCTCCCAGAAGAGGTCTCTGACAGGGGGCGAATCCCGATCCCATTCTAAAGCACTGACCAGCGCAAAAAATCGGGCGTGATACTGCCGGACGCTCGCCCTCCCTTGTTTTAGTCCATGAATCTCCCGTCTGGCAAGATCCACATCAATAGTAGACAAAAAACACGCATCCATCGCTTTGATAAAGGCATCTGCATTCTGAAGCGCCGGATCTTTATCCCTCCACAAATTGCGCAGCCAGGCTTTGGCATCCCCATGCAAATGGGACAATATGAACCCCACCTTCTCTTCCTCATCTCTAAAGTCTTTTGCCAGCAGTTGCAGTGCGCACATTACGTCTGCTCTAAAATTAGGGTACTGTTGCAAAGTCCCATCGAAGTGAGCCACAAGCCCTCCTGCTCTCCGTGCCAATCCCACGCCCTCCGGTCTGGGTCCCGGTTGCCCTTGCTTAACAAGCATTTCAAACCTGGCGTGTAGGTCTCTGTAGGCGGCTGTAGTCTCCTCCTCCCGTTTCTTGGAAGCCAATACCTCTGAGGACAACTGGGTCACTGCCTCTTGCAGCGCGGAGATCCTCTGTTCTTCCGTCATCTTGCTAACCTTTGTGAGCTTGCTTACAGACACCCCTCTTCCTCCCCTAGCGGCTTCTGCTCCCGCTGCGAGGTTTCAGGTTTCTGAAGCTTTGATGAGATGGGTCTTACTGTCAGAGCTGCTACCAGGTCCCAGCTCACATAGGACCACGCCACACAGCGTCCACTTTAAAAGAGTCTTTATTGAGTTACAGGTTTCATTTCCGAACTGCAGCGTGCAGCTCTACACCTTCTGCCCTAGGTCGGCGAAGACCCATCTGAGTCCCCGCCTCTTGCACACCAGCTTAATACCCTAGCCTTGCTCCACCTCCTTCGCCTCTCCCTACGTCTCTGGGTCCTTCTGCCCCCCTGGGACTCCTCCCTTCTACTCTCCTCTGACGCTGACCCCCCTGATCCTTCCGCTTCCTTTCGGCGGGCTTTGGGACCTGGCTCACTCTCCGGGCTGCTTACTGCTCCAGCTTCCGCTGCATTTGAACTTGGCGCGCGCGCCCAACTCTCTACTTTCCTCTTGACCGTTGCCTCGCTCTCTGAGGAGGGCGTGACCACCCCTGACTCGTGCCCTCCCTCCTGCTGACGGCCTCCGGAACCCGATGCCTGGCTGCCTTCCTCCCTGCTGCTCTCAGTCTTGAGCGTGGGTCCCGACTTCCAGCTGCTGCTCTCTGAATCTCCTCTGTTCCCTTCCTCCTGGGGTGTCCCCCCGGATCCCCCCCTTGCTCTGCTTACTGGGGCTCCCTTTTGGGAGTCCTCTGACTCACTGCTTAGGCTTGGAGATCTCGGGTCGTCATCATCACTCATTCTCCCTTCGGTTTCCTCCCCCTCGCTCTCTGTTTCCACCCTTCTCTGCGTCTCTGCTTCTGAACCCCTGACAGTTACGGTTAGGGTTAGGGTTAGGGTTAGGGTTAGGGTTAGGGTTAGGGTTAGGGTTAGGGTTAGGATTAGGGTTAGGGTTAGGTTTGGCGTTAGGCTTAGGGTTATGTTACGGTTAGGGTTAGGGTTAGGAATGGGGTTAGGGTTAGCGATAGGGTTAGCGTTTCGGTTTGGGTTAGCGTTTCAGTTTGGGTTAGTGTTTAATTTAGGGTTAGGGTTAGGGTTAAGATTGGGTTAGGGTTAGCGTTAGGGTTACGGTTAGGGTTAGGGTTAGGATTGGGGTTAGGGTGAAGGTAAGGATTCGGGTTAGGGTTAGGGTTAGGGTTAGGGTTAGGGCTAGGGCTAGGGCTAGGGTTAGGGTTAGGGTTAGGGTTAGGGCTAGGGCTAGGGTTACGGTTACGGTTACGGTTATGGGTAGGTTTAGCGTTTCGGTTAGGGTTAGGGTTAGGATTGTTGTTAGGGTTAGGGTTAGGGTTAGGGTTTGGGTTAGGGTTAGGGTTAGGGTTAGGGTTAGCGTTAGGGTTAGGGTTAGGGTTAGGGTTAGGGTTAGGGTTAGGGTTAGGGTTAGGATTAGGGTTAGGGTTAGGGTTACGGTTAAGATTAGGGTTAGGGTTAGGGTTAGGGTTAGGGTTAGGGTTAGGGTTAGGGTTAGGGTTAGGGTTAGGGTTAGGGTTAGGGTTAGGGATGGGTTAGGGTTAGGGTTAGGGTTATTGTTAGGGTTGGGGTTGGGGTTAGGGTTAGGGTTAGGGTTAGGGTTAGGGTTACGGTTAAGATTAGGGTTAGGGTTAGGGTTAGGGTTAGGGTTAGGGTTAGGGTTAGGGTTAGGGTTTGGGTTAGGGTTAGGGTTAGGGTTAGGGTTAGCGTTTCGGTTAGGGTTAGGGTTAGGGTTAGGGTTAGGGTTAGGGTTAGGGTTAGGGTTAGGGTTAGCGTTTCGGTTAGGGTTAGGGTTAGGGTTAGGGTTAGGGTTACGGTTACGGTTACGGTTAGGGTTAGCGTTTCGGTTAGGGTTAGGGTTAGGGTTACGGTTAGGGTTAGGGTTAGGATTGTTGTTAGGGTTAGGGTTAGGGTTAGGGTTAGGGTTAGGGTTAGGGTTAGGGTTAGGGTTACGGTTAAGATTAGGGTTAGGTTTAGGGTTAGGGTTTGGGTTAGGGTTAGGGTTAGGGTTAGGGTTAGGGTTAGGGTTAGGGTTAGCGTTTCGGTTAGGGTTAGGGTTAGGGTTAGGGTTAGGGTTAGGGCTAGGGTTAGGGTTAGCGTTTCGG
>NC_138763.1:0-2500 GCF_965113315.1 Podarcis vaucheri
CCCGATGCCTGGCTACCTTCCTCCCTGCTGCTCTCAGTCTTGAGCGTGGGTCCCGACTTCCAGCTGCTGCCGCCCTCAGTTATGAGCGTGGGTCCCGACTTCCAGCTGCTGCTCTCTGAATCTCCTCTGTTCCCTTCCTCCTGGGGTGTCCCCCCGGATCCCCCCCTTGCTCTGCTCACTGGGGCTCCCTTTTGGGAGTCCTCTGACTCACTGCTTAGGCTTGGAGATCTCGGGTCGTCATCATCACTCATTTTCCCTTCGGATTCCTCCCCCTCGCTCTCTGCTTCCTCCCTTCTCTGCGTCTCTGCTCCTGAACCCCTGACATCCATCCCCCCCTCGAAGCCCCCCCTTCCCCCCTCCCCGCTTTCAGGTGTGGGTGCTGGGTGCTCCATAATCACGGGAGGGAATGCCGGATACAGTTCGCTCCCCGTGGTTGGCCGCCAACTGAAGACCTCCGAGTCTTCCTCCTCGCGGTCGCCGACGTTGACCTGTTCCGCTTCCATCTCTGTACCGCCGTGCTCGAACCCAAGGTCCTCCCCGAACACGTCCATGTCAGTCTCTGCGTCGGTCGCTCGACCTGGCATCTCCAGCCACTTCCGGCGCCATTGCTCCTCCGGGCGATCGTCCCACCAATACGAGGTGTCTGACGCCGAACCCGCCGGCGATCCTTCTGGGGAACGGGTGCTCAGTGCGGGTTCCCCGTCCGAGTCGAATCCATGGAACGTGCTGGAAGAAAGTGTGGGCGTGAACAGCCAGTCGTCGAAGAAGCTCGCTGGCATGGGTCTGTGTGGGAAAAGGGCATGAAACTCGTCCTTGAGCAGGGGTTCCTCCAAAGCGTAGTCTGGCACCCAGCTATTGGCGCTGGCCCGGGTGCCCTCTCTGGCTAGGAGGTATTCGACTCCCTCTTCTCCCCATCTGGAGTCCAAAATCTCCGTGACCTCGTTGATGGGGTCTTGCTGCGTCTCGGAGAATATCAGGATGTCATCCAGAAAGCAGACGCACTTCTTGTAAAGGAGTCCCGCCAACACATGATGCATGAAAGCTTGGAAACAGTGAGAACCGTTTTGCAATCCAAACGGCATCACTCTGTATTCGTAGGTGCCCAGAGGCGTGAACATGGCTGTCTTCCACTCATCGCCCTCCCTCATGCGGATGAGATTGTACGCACCTCGCAGGTCCAACTTGGTGAACACGCGTCCCTTGCGCACCGTCGCTAGCAGGTCATCAATCCTGGGCATGGGGAAATCAGAAGGCTTGGTCATCTTGTTTAAGAGGCGAAAATCCACCACCAGTCTTTTCTGGGGCGTGTCCTTCTTCTTCACGAAGAAAACAGGACTGCCCCCTACTGCCCTGGACTCCCGGATGAAACCGCGCTGCAAATTGTGATCTATGAACTGTTTGAGTTCCTGTAATTCGTCCTCAGACATGGAATACAGCTTCCCTTTCGGCAGCGTCGCCCCTGGTAGGAGGTCAATCTTGCAGTCATATTGCCTGTGCGGTGGTAGCTTGTCAGCCTCTTTCTCGCAGAAGACCTCCAGAAAGTCTGCGTATTTGTGGGGGACTGCTTGCAACGTTCCCAACTGCAGTTGTGATTCCTCCTCCTCTCCCTCCTGTCTGGGCAGGATGCAGTGTTCTGCGCAATAAGAGGAGCCGAAGATCAGCTGTCTCTGGTACCAAGCCAGTGTCGGACTGTGCCTGTCCAGCCAACTCATGCCCAACACAATGGGCGTGTCCGACAGTTGGGTGACATTAAAACTGATGACTTCCCTGTGGTTGCCAAGGCGCATCACCATCGGTGGCGTTTGCTTCACCACCTGCCCCCCTAGCAACTCTCTGCCATCCACTGTGACGACTTGCAGGGGCAGAGTGGCAGGCAGTAGCTGTATAGCGTGCTGCTCCACAAAATCCTGCGCTATAAAGTCTGCGTTGCTTCCAGAATCCACAGAAAGCGGTACTTCGATAGTGACGCCATCGGGTAGCTGGAGAGATGCTGTGAGCTGCACTACTGGTTTGGGTGGGAGGGGGTCCGTGGGTTGCAAGATCGCTGGGGACTGCTTCACTGATGCGTCTGGCTGGGCCCCAGTGCCTCTGTCTCCAGCCAGACATCGTCGTTTCCCTGCTGTGGTTCTCCTTGCTGCGTTGCTGCAGTCACCATTGCTGAGGCTGCAGTGTGCTTGTGGAGCCTCCGGGGACACTCTTTCGCCAAATGGCCTGGATCCTCGCAGATGTAACACTTCCTGTTCCCTCTAGGAGGCTTCGCTTTCACTGCTGTCGGTGCTTGGGCTCTGGCTGCTGACTGAGCCCTTGCACCTCCAACCTCCATCGGTTCCCCTCCCCCTCCTGGCGGAGGTGTGGATTGCGCACGCGCTGCTTCTCTTGGAACGAAAGAGAAACTTCTCGCTGCTTCGCGCCCTCCACGTCCTTCATCTCTGCACCAGGGACGTTCTTCCAGCCTCACCCCCACAGTCAGTGCCCTTTGGACCACCTCCTGCGTGCTTCG
>NC_138763.1:7500-180000 GCF_965113315.1 Podarcis vaucheri
CCTAACCCCCTAACCCTAACCCCCTAACCCTAACCCCCTAACCCTCTAACCCTAACCCCCTAACCCTAACCCCCTAACCCTAGCCCTAACCCCAACCCTAACCCTAACCCCAACCCTTAACCCTAACCCCCTGACCCCGACCCTGACCCCTAACCCCAACCCCCTAACCCTAACACCCTAACCCTAACACCCTGACCCTGACCCCAACCCTGACCCTAACCCCAAACCCTAAACCCAACCCTAACCCTCTAACCCTAACCCTCTAACCCTAACCCTCTAACCCTAACCCCCTAACCCCGTAACCCTAACCCCCTAACCCCCTAACCCTCTAACCCCCTAACCCTAACCCCAACCCTAACCCCTAAACCCTACCCTAAACCCTAAACCCAAACCCCAACCCCTCTAACCCTAACCCTCTAACCCTCTAACCCTAACCCCCTAACCCTAACCCTCTAACCCTCTAACCCTCACCCCCTAACCCTCACCCCCTCACCCTCCCCCTAACCCTCTAACCCTAACCCTCTAACCCTCTAACCCTAACCCTCTAACCCTAACCCTCTAACCCTCACCCCCTAACCCTAACCCCCTAACCCTAACCCCCTAACCCTTAACCCTACTTAACCCTAACCCCCTAACCCTCTAACCCTAACCCTAAAACCCTAACCCCTAACCCCTAACCCCAACCCCAACCCCTAAACCCTAAACCTAACCCTAACCCTAACAACCCTAACCCTAACAACCCTAACCCCTAACCCAACCCCAAACCCTAAACCTAACCCTAACAACCCTAACCCTAACAACCCTAACCCTAACAACCCTAACCCTAACCCCTAACCCTAAAACCCTAACCCTCACCCGACCCCAACCCTAAAACCCTAACCCTAAAACCCTAACCCTAACCCCCTAACCCCCTAACCCTAACCACAACCCTAACCGTAACCCTAAGGCTAACCCTAACCCCAACCCTAAACCTAACCCTAAAACCCTAACCCTAAAACCCTAAAACCCTAACCCTAAACCCTACCCCAACCCTAACCCCAACCCTAACCCTAAAACCCTAACCCTAACACCCTAACCCTAAAACCCTAACCCCAACCCCCAACCCAAACCCTAAACCCAACCCTAAAACCCTAACCCTAACCCAACCCTAACCTAACCCAACCCCCAACCCCAGCCCCAACCCTCTAACCCTAACCCCAGCCCCAACCCTCTAACCCCAACCCTAACCCAACCCCAACCCCTAACCCCAACCCAACCCCTAACCCTAACCCAACCCCTAACCCCTAACCCCTACCCTAACCCCAAACCAAACCCTAAACCCTAAACCCTAAACCCTAAACCTCTAACTCTAACCCCCTAACCCTAACTCTAACCCTCTAACCCTAAAACCCTAAAACTAACCCTACCCCTAACCCCAACCCCCAGCCCTCGCCCTAACCCCAAACCCTAGCCCTAACCCCCTAAAACCCTAACCCCAACCCTAACCCCCAACCCCAGCCCTAGCCCCTAACCCTCACCCCTAACCCCTCACCCCCAACCCTCACCCTGAACCGTAAGCATAACCCTAACCCTGAACCGTAAGCATAACCCTAACCCTAATACTAACCCTAACCCCTAACCCTAACAATCCTAACCCTAACCCCACCCCTACCCCCAACCCCTAACCCTGACACCGACCCTAAACCCGACCCTGACCCTATCCCTGACCCTAACCCCCTAACCCTAACCCCAGCCCTAACCCCTAACCCTAACCCCTTAACCCTAACCCCTAACCCTACCCTAACCCGAACCCTAACCCGAACAACCCTAACCCGAACAACCCCAGCACCAACCCCAAACCCAACCCCTAACCCTAACACCCTAACCCCCTAACCCAAACCCACTAACCCCAACCCCCTAACCCTAGCCCCTAACCCATACCCCTAATTCTAACACTAACCTCTAACACCTACCCCTAACCTTAACCCTAACCCCCTAACCCTTAAACCCTAACCCCACCCACAACCCTAACCCCAACCCCCTGACCCTAACCCCAAAACCCTAACCCCAACCCTAAACCCGACCCTGACCCTATCCCTAACCCCTTAACCCCTAACCCTCCCTCCTTCCTCAACCCTAACCCCAACCCCTAACCCCTGACCCTAACCATGACCCCCTGACCCCCAACCCTACCCCTCTAACCCTACCCCTCTAACCCTAATCTTCCTCCCTCCCTCCTCCCAACCCCTTGACCCTAACCCCCTAACCCTAACCCCCAACCCTAACCCTCTAACCCTAACCCCCTAACCCTAACCCCCAACCCTAACCCTAACCACCCTAACCCTAACCACCCTAACCCTAACCACCCTAACCCCTAACCTCTCCTGCAGCTGCAAGTTCAGCCATGAAGCAAACATGGCCATGCACTATTCTTGACTGGTAACAGGGGAAGTGCTGCTTACATCCTCCCTGGGAGCATTTCAACAGTCAGGGGGAGGCCCTGATCTTGACCCCTAAGCCTCTCCCTAAACCCATCCCTAACAATGACGCTAGACTTACAGCAGCAGACTTACAACTTCTGGCCTTTGTCAAAGGTATAGGGACCCCTGACCATCAGGTCCAATCGTGTAGACTCTGGGGTTGCATGGCGCTCCTCACTTTGTTAACAGAAGGAGCCAGCGGACAGCTTCCAGGTCATGCAAGAAGCTTCTGGCGAACCAGAGCAGCTCACATAAACTTTCAAAATCCTAGGTTGGCAGGAGCAGGGACCCTGCAAAGGGAGCTTATCCAGTCATGTGGATTTGAACTGCCGACCTTCTAATCAGCAAGTCCTAGGCTCTGTGGTTTAACCCACAGCGCCACCCGCGTCCCTTCTTTCTGACCTTTGACCCCTAGTTAAAAACTACTTTCTGTGGCCTTCTTTGCTCCAACTCCAAATTGTCCAGCTTGTTGTGCATCTGACAAGTAGCATTTTCATTAGAGAAAACATCTCATAAAGATATTTTTCTGCACCTGCGGCTTCAGGTGTGGATTTCTGGAGCTGTCCCAAAAGAAAACTGACTTCCTGACCCCCAGGGTTAGGGCAATTAGGGTTAGGGTATAGAGACTATAATTTTTTGGAAGCCTGTTTATTCTGAAAGTGGTGTTGGTGAAGGAAACCGCAGACTGATCCTGGTGCAAGCGCAGGAGACAGGGGTCCCATCCCAACGCTCACCCTCTCAAACCCAGAGGATCCCAAGACAATTTGGCTCCTACCGTTCTCTGTATGGGTGCTGCTCCTTTTCCAGGCAGGCACTGAAGGTGGGATGAAGACCTTGTCCACTGTTATTGGGGGGGGGGGACAGATTAGGGGGGAAAAGGCAGAGCGTTCTCTCCATCTCCCCCTTCTGCCCAGAAGTGTGTGCAAGGAAGCGCACTCATTTCAGAAACCCTCGTTTTCCCCCACCCTTTTGTTCCCCCACCATGCACAAGTAGGCCTGGGCCCCAAACATAAGGGTGATAATAAATCCACAAAATCTAACATTAAGGAACAAAGCACAGAGAATTATCAGTGGGCCCAATTTCTTTCAGATGAACCGAAAGAGCAGGGATAAAAGAGGCACCCATCGTTTGTACTGCATCATTTACTCCACAAACATATTTCTTCTTTCTCAAGCACATTCCAAAGTATTATGATACTGCATATATATCTATATCTGGAAGGGACCCCAAAGGTCATCCAGCCCAGCCCACTGCAAGGCAGGAATATGCAGGAGAAAAACCACCAACCTTGGTTGTGCTATCAGTGTCGCCCTATGAAAGGGCACTTTTCAGGGACTTTAAACCGCAGCTGCAAGTTGTGCCATGAAGCACCCTAACTCATGAATGCTCATGAGTATATAAGTGCTTTTCTTAAAAACACCTCTTAACGTTACAAACTGCTGCAAATTTCCAAAATGCATACAAATATGTGCCAGTGTTTGTCAATGTAAGTGCTTCAACTGGCTTTGGGTTTTGGCCCCCCTTGCAGGGGCTCAGCCCACTTAGTCTCCTGCCATTGGGGCTCCCAGCCTAGGTGCATGGCGGGGGACAGTCTTAAATCTTTGCACAGTTGAATTTTAAGGACTGACACACACAAACACCCCCCCCCCCAAAAAAAAAACTGCATTAAGACATTACTAAATGCTAGGGTTTCTATTTTTGGAGAGACCGTGGGAAAGTGCAATCTCCCTGAACATCGAGGAATAGACTGTTCTCTGGGAGGTTGCCAGGGTTATAGGTGTGAGGATAGGAAAAGAGACTTTTCAACCAGCTGTTTGAACTGAAATCCACCTTTGGAGAAGGCAGGCTGCGCCTATGGAAAGGACCAGGCCTTGTGGAGGTGTAGGGACTGTGCGGTCTTACCAATTTGGAGAGATAGCTAGGTATTTCCCACTGTTCCCTTTGCTCCTTGCTAAGAAGCTTTTCCAGTGGATGGAAGTGGACTTAGGAAGATGTAGCATTCGGCATTGAGGAATAAAACAGAGCTCATGCAGGCAACCCATCTTTTTCCACTGCTGCCTTGCCTCTTTTTCTTCTCTTTCCTTTCGCTGCCACACTGCTGGGTTAATCTGGTGTTTGGTTAAAGTAGCTGTTTGGATCTTCTCTCAAAAGATCCCCGTTCTCCCTCTGGCCACCCTTCTCCCTCTCTTTGTCCCGCAAAACCTCCCCCTTCCTTCTCCTCCCCCTTTTTTGGAGCAGGAATTCAGCACACCCGAGACCAGAGAAACAACAGGGGGGCAGATTTTATTCAGAACTGAAAGAGGGGTCCATGTAAAAACAGGCACAGGGTCTACCAAGCTCAAATAAATGTGAAGGAATAATAAGGTAGCTCACAGGAAGTGAGGCGACTTTCCTATCATACAACTAACTTTAAGGAACGCTATTTCTCTTTCTTGTTTCTGAAGCCTTTATAAACCTCTGGAAAGGACCCCAAGGGTCATCTAGTCCAACCAGCTGCATCACAAGAACATGCAGGAGTCCCTTACGGGGAACCATCCTGCAACCTTGGTTGTGCAGCAAATGTTGCCCTCTTCAATGGCACTTTAAAGTTTGCTTAGGTATAGCTTAGGGATCCACACCTCCCCTACATCCTCCCTGGGAGCATTTCAACTTTCAGGGGGAGGCCCTGACCGCTAACCCAGACCCTAATAAGAACCCAAATCCCAACGCCTACACTTACAACATCAGACTTTAAAATTCTGACATTTGTTAAAAGGCAAAAGGACCCCTGACCATTAGGTCCAGTCACAGACCACTCTGGGGTTGTAGCCCTCATCTCGCTTTACTGGCCGGCATACAGCTTCCGGGTCATGTGGCCAGCATGACTAAGCCGCTTCTGGCGAACCAGATCAGCGCACGGAAATGCCGTTTACCATCCCGCCGAAGTGGTACCCATTTATCTACTTCCACTTTGGCGTGCGTTCAAGCTGCCAGGTTGGCAGGAGCAGGGAACAAGCAACGGGAGCTCACCCCATTGCGCAGATTCGAACTGCCGACTTTCTGATCGCCAAGTGCTAGGCTCTGTGGTTTAACCCACAGCGCCACCCGCATCCCGTAACTTAAAGGAATGCTATTTCTGTTTGTTCCTTCTGAACATTCCAAAGAATCAAATGATACTACATTTATATCTGTATCTGGAAGGGACCCCAAGGGTCATGCAGCCCAGCCCACGGCAAGGCAGGAATATGCAGGATAAAAACAACCAACATTGGTTGTGCTGTCAGTGCTCCCCTATGAAAGGGCACTTTTAAGGCACTTTAAACCGTAGCTGCAAGTTGCGCCATGAAGCACACCTGGCCATCCCCTTTGGCTGACTGGGAGCGGAGGAGGTGCTGCTTACAGTCTCCCCAGGAGCATTTCAGCAGTCAGGAAGAGGCCTGAAGCCTTCGGGGGGATTGTACATCTGCTAAGAACATTTATACCTCCAGAAAAGGAAAGAACCATGAGCCTGCACTAAGGGAATGCTCATGAGTATATAAGTGCTTTTCTTTAGAACACCTCTCTTAACGTTACAAACTGCTGCAAATTTCCAAAATGCATACAAATACGTGCCAGTGTGTGTCAATGTAAATGATTCAACTGGCTTTGGGTTTTGGCCCCCCTTGCAGGGGCTCAGCCCACTTAAGTCTCCTGCCATTGGGGCTCCCAGCCTAGGTGCATGGCGGGGGACAGGCTTACATCTTTGCACAGTTGAATTTTAAGGACTGACACACCCAAACACACCCACCCAAAAAATGCATTAAGACATTACTAAATGCTAGGGTTTCTATTTTTGGAGAGACCGTGGGAAAGTGCAATCTCCCTGAACATCGACTGTTCTCTGGGAGGTTGCCAGGGTTATAGGTGTGAGGATAGGAAAAGAGACTTTTCAACCAGCTGTTTGAACTGAAATCCACCTTTGGAGAAGGCAGGCTGCGCCTATGGAAAAGACCAGGCCTTGTGGAGGTGTAGGGACTGTGCGGTCTTACCAATTTGGAGAGATAGCTAGGTATTTCCCACTGTTCCCTTTGCTCCTTGCTAAGAAGCTTTTCCAGTGGATGGAAGTGGACTTAGGAAGATGTACCTGCCTTTTGCAACTCCACAGAGATGTCTGACAGCTGCCTTGCTTCTTTTTCTTCTCTTTCCTTTCGCTGCCACGCTGCTGGGCAAATCAGGTGTTTGGTTAAAGGAGCTGTCTGGATCTTGTGCCCCCAGATCCCCTTTCCCCCTCTCGCCCCACAAGACGGCAGCAGGAGGGCCGTGGCACTGGCATCTTGTCTCAAAAGATTCCCTCTTCTCCCTCCCTCCATCAGGCGAAGCTTCCCCTTCTCATTCTCTTTTTTGGGGTCAGGAATTTATCACGCACCATAGAGACCCAAGAAATAAAATAAAAAGGGGGCAGGTTTTTTCCAGAAGAACTGAAAGAGGGGTCCGTGTAAAAATAGGCACAAGATCTGCCAAGCTCCAATTAACGTACAAGGAATAATAAAGGAGCTCACAGGAAGCAAGGCTTCTTTCCCATCATACAAATAACTTTAAGGAACACTATTTCTATTTCTTCTTTATGAAGACCTTTCCAAAAATAATGATGGAATATAAACCTCTGGAAGGGACCCCAAGGGTCATCCAGTCCAACTTGCTGCATCGCAGGAACATGCAGGAGTCCCTTATGGGGAACAATCCCGCAACCTTGGTTGTGCAGCAAATGTTGCCCTCTTAAATGGCACACCTCTCCTGCAGCTGCAAGTTCAGCCATGAAGCCAACATGGCCATCACTATTCTTGATTGGAAATGGAGGAACTGCTGCTTACCCTGACGCCTAACCCCAACCCTAACAATGACCCAAACCCAACCGCTAGGCTTACAACAGCAGACTTACAACTTCTGACTTTTGTCAAAGGTAAAGGGACCCCTGGCCATTCATTAAGTCCAGTCGTGGCCGACTCTGGGGTTGCAGTGCACATCTCACTTTATTGGCCGGCACACATCTTCTGGGTCATGGGGCCAGCATGACTAAGCCACTTCTGGCAAACCAGAGCAGAGCACGGAAACGCCGTTTACCTTCCTGCCTGAGCAGTACCTATTTTTCTCCTTGCACTTTAATGTGCTATCGTACTTCTAGGTTGGCAGGAGCAGGGACCGAGCAACGGGAGCTCACCCCATCGCGCGGATTTGAACTGCCAACCTTCTGATTGGCAAGTCCTAGGCTCTGTGGTTTAACCCACAGCGCCACCCGCGTCCCTTCTTTCTGACCTTTGACCCCTAGTTAAAAACTACTTTCCGTGGCCTTCTTTACTCTAACCCCAAATTGTCCAGGTTGTTGTGCACCTGTCTAGAGATACCATTTTCATTAGGGAAAACATCTCATAAAGAGATTTTTCTGCACCTGCAGCCTCAGAGCATAGGCAGGTGTGCATTGCAGGGCAGTCCCAATACAAAACTGACTTCCTGACCCCAGGGTTAGGGGAATTGGGGAATTTAGGGTATAAAGACTATACTTTTTTAGAAGCCTGTTTATTCTGACTCGTTTCTACAGTTGTGTATGCACTGCACACGGGTGTTGGTGAAGAAAACCCTCACCCCTCCATACCCAGAAGATCCCTGGAGAATTTGGCTCCTACCGTTCTCTGTATGGGTGCTGCTCCTCTTCCGGGCAGGCACTGAAGGTGGGACTTTGTCCGCCATGATTAGGTAGGGAAGACAGATTAGGGCGGAGAAGGCACAGCATTCTCTCCATCTCCCCCTTCTGCCCTGAAGTGTGTGCAGGGAAACCCACTCATTTCAGAAACCCTCGTTTTCCCCCACCCTTTTGTTTTCCATGCCTAGGTAGGCTTATGCAAGAAAAATATGGGTGATAATAGATCCACAAAATCTGACATTAAGTAAGACAGCAAACCTGCGGGCCTGATTTCTTTCAGATGAACTGAGGAGTATATAACAGGCACCTATCGTTTGTATTGCTATGCAAGACAGAATAAAGTAGCAGGCTGGGAAGGGGAAGTTGTTGGCCATCATACAATTAACCGAGAGGTATGTTTTTCCGGTTCTGCTTTCTGTGGCACTTTGCAGCTCTTAGGAATATGCAGGCGGCCCTTATGGAGATCCCCCTGCAACCTTGGTGCTCATACTAAGCACTCACATCCTATGATGCTGCATATATATATCTTTATCTGGAAGGGACCCCAAGGGTCATGCAGCCCAGCCCACTGCAAGGCAGGAACATGCAGGAGAAAAACCACCAACCTTGGTTGTCCTGTCAGTGTTGCCCTATGAAATGGCACTTTTAAGGCACTTTAAACTGCAGCTGCAAGTTGCGCCATGAAGCACCCCTTGCCATCCCCTTTTGCTGACTGGGAGCGGAGGAGGTGCTGCTTACAGTCTCCCCAGGAGCATTTCAACAGTCAGGAGAAGGCCAGAAGCCTTCGGGGGGATTGTACATCTGCTAAGAACATTTATGCCTCCAGAAAAGGAAACAACCATGAGCCTGCTCTAAGGGAATGCTCATGAGTGTATAAAGTGTTTTTCTTTAAAACACATCTCTTAACAATACAAACTGCTGCAAATTTCCACAACGCATACATCCGTGCCAGTGTTTGTCAATGTAAATGATTCAACTGGCTTTTGTTTTGGGCCCCTCTTGCAGGGGCTCAGCCCACTTAGTCTCCTGCCATTGGGGCTCCCAGCCTAGGTGCATGGCGGGGGACAGTCTTAAATCTTTGCTTCGCTCCTGCTGTGGAGCACATTGCACAGTTGATTTTTAAGGGCTGACACACACAACCACCCCCAAACTGTATTCTGAAGCACTTTCCAAAGAATCATATGTTGGTGGGTGAGTGGGTGAGTATATATCGGGAAGGGACCCCAAGGGTCATCCAGTCCAACCTGCTACAAGGCAGGAATCCACCCTTCTGCAGCTGCAAGTTCAGTTCCGCCAGGAAGCCGCCCTTGCCATCCCCTTTTGTCCTGCCTGAGGTTCTCGGGCTGATTGCAGATATACTAACCTCCAGACAAAGGAAAAACCATGAGCCTACTCTGAAGACTCATAAATGTAGAAAGTGCTTTTCTTTAGAGCACCTCTCTTAACACTGCAAGCTGCTGCAAGTGTCCAAAACTGGTGTCAAGTTGCTGGTTTGTAAATATTAAATATTCCTACTTTATTGATCTGAATTACTCAAACGGCTTTTAGTGCTGCCCACTACAGCAGTTGATCCCCATTTCTTCTTCTGCAATTCAATTGCGAGTATCTGCTCAAAAAATCAAACATAAAGCAATGGAGGGTTGCCATTAAGGCTGGGGCGAGAGGGCAAACTGGGTCTTCTAGACCCAAACTGGGTTTTGGATGCTCCATTAGACAAACCAGCCAGCTCTGCCTCTCTAATTATCTGGGCTTCCTTGCAAATTAATTATCTTTTTTAATTTATGCCTCTTCCAAAACATTTATCTTAAGATTTAACGTGCAAGTGTACCACTTTTGGATCTCTGGTTGGATTTTGTGGATAAATCGATAGATCAAAAATCGGTGCCTTGAGTAATTACCTAGTTAAAGCAATGGTTCATCTGAATAAATTAAGTTTCCAACCCATTGCTTTGATAGCCTAACAAGAACAGGAAAAAGGAGAGATACCTCACCAGCATAGGAAAAGCCAGGAGGCTCTAGCCTACCCCAATCAAATAAATAAAATTATTTTACTATATTTTTACTGTACTGTACTGTGGTGGTTACGGGGGATGAGGCCAAGCCCCACTTGGGTGGGGGTAATATATCAGGAGTGGGGTTGTTTTAAAATGTTCTTATACGTTATATGTTAATAGGTCTTTCTATTTGTTTCCCTTTTACCTTCATGACTTTTCCTCCATCTCCTCTTCTCCCTTCATCACGCGAAGTTTCCTCCTCCTCCTTTTCAGAGCAGGAATTCAGCAGAGCAGACCTAAGAAATATCAATAATGCCAATTATTTTCACAAGAAGGGAAAGAGGGGTCCACGTCAAAGCAAACATATATGTCTAGCCCAGATTCCAATGAAAGAAAGAATTAAGTGGGAAAGGAGCCTCCCTTCCCTATACGGACTAACTGGAAGAAATGTGTTTCTATTCTTTATTTTTTCTTGTTTATTCTTGTTTCTTCTTTCTGAATCACTTCCCCAAGAATCACATAATGGTGCATCTAGCTGGAAGGGACCCCAAGGGTCATCCAGTCCAACACGCCGCAAGGCAGGAATCTGCGAAGGAACCACAGGGGTTCATTTAATAATAATAATATTAATAATAAGTAGAGGAATTGGGATCTGGAGGAATTAGCTGGTTACAAAAGCACCACTTCAAGCAGTTTCCAATACATTAAGGGCGGCCTGAGGGGGAAAGCAATGGAGATCTGCACTTTATTTTATATAAAGAATAAATTATTATCATGATCACAGCCAGTTACTCTGGAGTTGCTTCTCTCCCCAATTCCAATATATAAAAATAATATAGTGCTAAGGCTTAGGGGGGAAGAGGCCATGTCCCACTTGGGTGGCTGTGATTTATAATAATAATTTAACATTTAATGATATTAATAATGTATTACTATTTCCCAGCCACCAACAGAATATTTTTAAAAACCGACAAAACATCATACACTACAAACTTCCCAAACCCTTTTATAATAACAATAATAAAATTAATGATAATAATAATGTATTACTCTTTCCCAGTCACCAAGAGTATTTTAAAAAACGAAAAAACGACAAATTTCCCTCACCCTTTTATAAGAATACGCATTACAATAATAACAATTTAAAAATGAAAGATAATCCTCATTTCTTCCCCTTCCCCAACAGAATATTAAATAATTCGACAAAACTTAATATATTAGAAACTTCCCTCAGCCTTTTCTAATATTAATAATAATAATAATTTAAAAAGCAATGATGATAATCCTTTATTATTATTATTTCCCGCCCGCTCCCCACAAGAGAGAGAGAGTCTTCCAGACTCGACCAAACTCACGCGCTCCCGTCGAGAAAATGGCGAAGAAGACGCTGAGGAGAACACGCGCCCAAGGCCTGGCCCCGCCCACCGCCCGACCTGGGATTGGCCCAAAGGCCGACCTATCGCCGTCGAAGGCTCTCAACCAACATGGCGGCGGTGGCGCCTCTTCTGCCCTTTCTTCCCCCCTCCTTCCCCGTCCCGTTGCCCTGGTCCAAAATGGCCGCCCTAGGAACCCCCTCGCTCAGCGCACGCGCCCAGCATTCGCTCCAGCAGTAAACTCGGCGGCGATAGGTCGGCCCTTGGGCCAATCCCAGTTCGGGCTGTGGGCGGGTTTCCCGCTTTTTCTCCTCCCAGCTGTTTCTCAGCCGATTCTCCTCGGCGGTTTCCCACGCCCTGGACGCCGAGGAAGTTTTGGCGCGTTTTTATTACAATGAAGGATTATTAGCAGTACTTTTTAAATTATTTTTATTTTTATTATTAGAAAAGGCGTGGTGAAGTTTGCAATACAGTATGTTTTGTCCCGTATTTAATATTATGTGGGGAGCAGCTGGGGAAGGGGAATAAATGAGGATTATCCTTCATTTTTAAATTGTTATAATTATAATGGTTATTCTGCTAAAGGGGTGAGGGAAGTTTGTAGTATATTATATTTTCTCGTTTTTTAAAAATAATACTCTGTTGGTGGCTGGAAAATAGTAATAAATTATTATTATTAAATGTTAAATTATTATTATTAATCACACCCACCCAAGTGGGACAACCTAAGCCTTAACAGTATAGTATTTTTATTTATTCGAATTGGGGGGAGAAGCAACTCCAGAGGAACTAGCTGTGATAATAATAATTCTAAATATTATTTATTATTTATATAAAATAAAACTTCACATCTCCATTGCTTTCCCTGTCAGGCTGCCTTTAAAACTCTATTGAAAACTGTACCTGAACAGTGTATTGTTCAGATGAAGCACTGCTTGGTTTTGTAACCAGCTAATTCCTCCAGATCCCAATTCCTCCACTTATTATTATTATTATTATTATTATTCTTACGAAATGAACCCTTGTGGTTCCTTCGCGGATTCCTGCCTTGCAGCGGGTTGGACTGGATGACCCTTGGGGTCCCTTCCAGCTAAATGCACAATAATAATAATAAATTATATGAGTCTTGGGAAAGGGCTTCAGAAAGAAAAAACACATTTCTTCCAGTTCGTCGTCTGCTGGCTCCTTTCCCACATGATTTTTTCTCCCACTGCAATCTGGGCTGGACATATTCTATGTCTGCTTTGACGGGAACCATAATGGTATGCGGGAAATGCCCCTAGTTGTTGCTGGGGGCTTGAACAACTTTGATTCCCAAGAAAGAACATGCCCAAGATCTGGGAGACTTCTGCCCAATAACTTTAATCTTTAAAGCCCTATACAGCCTAGGACTAATATATATGAAGAACTTAAAAAAATATTTAAATTAACATTCAAAAAAGAGGCCAGAAATATTTTTATTAAGCATTTTGCCAAAAGAAATAGGGAAATTGAAAAGAACATTGGTCATGTATGGAATAACGGCGGCCAAAATTTTAGTAGCAAGAAATTGGAAAAACACAATAATACACAACACGGAAGATTGGCAAATCCTAATGGGAGAATATCTGCAGCTAGTACAGGATCAGGTTGAAGGTGCTGGTTTTAACCTTTCAAGCCCTATACGGCCTAGGACCTTTGTACCTACAAAACTGCCTCTTCTGGCATGCCCCACGGAGGACCTGATGGTCTGCTAACAACGCCTTGAAGATCCTGGGCCACAGGGAAATTAGACTGGCCTCGACTAGAGCCAGGGCCTTTTCGGCCGTGGCCCCAACCTGGTGGAACACACTCCCACAAGAGACCAGGGCACTGCGGGATTTGACATCTTTCCACAGGGCCTGCAAGACAGAGCTGTTCCGCCAGGCCTTTGGGCAGAATGCAGTTTGACTTACTTTCCTTTGTATAAAACAAACCTGAAGGAGGCCCCCAACCTGCTCACAGGTCCTTGTATGATCAGTGGAAACAGTTGGCCCTGGCAAGTATCAACCTCTCTCAATTCCAACCCGATAATTGCTACCTGCCCAGATTTTAACTTGTCTGAACTAATTTTAAGATGCATTTTAATTAATTAATGTCTGTTTTTATGCACATGGTGATGTTTTTATGATGTTAGCCGCTCTAAGTCTGGCCTTGGCCAGGGAGGGCGGGAAACAAATAATTTTTTTGAAAACTTTTATTGGATTGATTGATTGATTGTTACAGCATGTTTAACCAAACTACAGCTGCAAATTGAACGAGCATGCCCTCCATTCCTTCATCCAGGGTGAAATATACTCAGAGTCGCAAAGTGATTTCATGCTCTTTATTCAGCTCATAGTGGTGAGGAGGAATGAATGAAAGTCCCCTCAAAGTATCTACTTTATATACATTATTTACACAATGGGCTGCACATGATTGGCTAATTCCAGAATTCTACTGTAAGCCAATCAGGTTGTGGATTCACTTCTATCTGGAGCATGATTGGGTGGTTCCTGCCAACCAGTCATACTGCTGCATTGTTCTAGGACCAATCAGACTGCTGCATTTTGGATCCTATTGTTCTAGGACCAATCAGACTGCTGCAGTTTGGATCCTATTCAACTCAGTACATAACACAGGGGGTTTATGCAAACATTGAACAACAGTTGGCCCAGGATAGAACCCGGGGGCGCTCCGCTTCTCACAAGGGCCACGAGGAGCCATTAGCGCGGAAACTAAGAGGGTTTATCCAGGAATCTTGCCCCCGTAAAGCCTCCAGAGGGCACCCACAAATCATAACAGAATTGTTAGGAGATCCCTATTCCTCTGTCTGAGCTTCAGTTCCCAGGATGGTTTAGCAATCAATCTCTCTTTATGAGTAACTCCGGGGATTGTAGGTTTCAAATGAAGGGCCAGTTAACACTTGATTTATCCTATACATTTTATAATTAGCAACTTTATCCAATGGTGCTCAAGTAGGTTGGAGCAAAGAACAACTGTTTCCAAAAAGGAAACAAAATCAAAACCCTGTGCTGCTATTGTAATAAATTTGATTTCATTGAAACAGCAGGACAACTTCCTGGCTAGGAAAGATGATTATGAAGATGAAGAAGAAGAGAAAGGCCTTGTTGCCCAATATGCACTAAATTAAGCAGTTGAACCTGCAGTATACTTCATAATAATTTTACTGTTTAGTGACTGCACACCCAAACTTTCCCCCACCTATTTCCTGCTTCTTGGATTTTGATTATATCTTCAAACAGTCTCGTTTCTCCTGAGCACTGAATTGTTTCTGGGGTTCACATGATGTGAATCCAAGCTCCATTAGCACATCAGTTCCCATCACCCTCAAAAGCAACGAAAGGGCAGTATCTGGCAAGAAGGTTAAAAGAGGAATAGTATATCCTCCAAGTCTCCTGATTTTCCAGGGACAGTTCCCTAATTCCAAAAGCTATCATGGCTTCTGATTTGACCCTGGATTGTCCCTATTTCCCAAGCCAGTTCTGCCAGCACCAACTCAGGGAAGAGGATGAGCCAGGGCTTGTCCTGAGTGGTGGCAACAGTGGAGATGGCCAGGAAGCCTCCTCTTGCCTCTCCATGTCTGCCGCTGCTGACCTCCTCCCTTGGGCAGCTCATAGAAGCTGCCAGGGAGCAGGTGGGGAGGAGAGGCTGTCTCTGTCCAGGCCAACCCCACAAGACGCTGACTTTGAGGGGCAAGTAGAAGGCAGGACTCCCCTGGGTGGGGAGAAAGGGGAAGGGGAGCAGAGGGGAGCACAAGGAGTCTTGATTTTTTTTTAAATAACAAAAATGCCTTGTTCATCTGTATCTAATCTTGTCCCTTTGTAACATTTATTTTTGGGTGTGTGCTTTGCTTTTGAGGGTGCCCAAGTACCTTGATTCTAAATCTCCATTTTGTCCAGGAAAGCATAGAAAGTGGAGACCAGGTGTCAGGGTTGTATTCTATACCAGCTGACTTCATTTTACATTGATCAATCAGAGGGACTCTTGCTCCGTATATAAAAAGTGTAAGAACTCCAGATCCTGGAAATGTCTCTCTCACATCATGATCCACTGTCCGATTTAGCCAACCACAGCTACAACCTCAATTTGACTTATTTAGAACCCTGCACTGTGTACCGAAGCAATGGCCACTACTTAGGGCTGCCATACATCTGGGTTTCCCCAAACTCATCCGGGAATTGGGCAGCAAAATGGCGTCCGGACTGATTTCTACTGAATTGGCAAAAATACCTAATTGACTTCAGCTGACAATTCAGAATATGTATAGTTAATGACTTCAGTGTGACTGTGATTTTACTGCATGTAATTGATGTTCATGAAACCAAGGCTTTATGTCTTTATGTCTTAAGATTTTGTAGTTTTATGGCAGGATGTGTGGTTGGTTTGAGATGAGAAAGCCTGAGTAACAGAATGCAGGCCTGGCCTCTGATGCTGCCTTCAGGATTTGAGATGCCTTTCACTCCTAATTTATTCCCAACATGAATTGAGCATTATGAGGATGAGGAAAACCCTGAATAGAAGAATCAGCTTTGGGTCCTATTCCAATCTCTCTGGAAAGCGCCAAAATAGAAGTAGGAATGGGGGTATTTGTGGCACATTGACTAAGTCAAGAACCACGCTGACAGGAGTTTCCCTAAGCAAATACACATAGCCAAATTCTCTCGAGATCTCCACCATCAGCATTTGTCTAGATGCACAATGAAGAGATGGCCATACTCTTTCATTTTGCTTTTCTTATGAGCTGCTCCCTGTCGTTCAGCTCAGGCCTCAGCAGAATGATGTAGCATTTTGGACAAAAGATGCAACCCAGTAATCCAGCACCGGATGATAAGATGGAGAAGATCTCCACAGCCACCATGTATTTCCCTTTGGTGCTTAGGTAAGTTGGGACAAATGATGACCAAACACTGCAAAATGCCAACATGCTGAAGGTGATGAACTTGGCTTCATTGAAACTATCTGGCAACCTCCTGGCTAGAAAAGCCACAAAGAAGCTGACAAAGGCTAGCCAGCTCATATAGCCCAAGACACAGTGAAACATGGTGACTGAACCCTCATTACATTCCAGGATGATTTTCCCTTTCAATGAGTGTGTGTCCCTATCTGGGAATGGAGGGGAAGTGCTTAACCACAGAGCACAAATTCCGGTTTGAATGGAGGTGCAGGAAAGGACAAGAGCATTGGCCGGCCCTTTCCCTACCCATCTTCTCACCCTGGATCCTGGTTCCGTTGCCATGAATGCTAGAACCACAGTGATGGTTTTGGCCAAAATGCTGGAAAGGGCCACTGAGAAAATGATGCCAAAGGCTGATTGTCGGAGAAGGCAGGTTGCCTTTCCAGGCTGTCCAATGAAGAGCAAGGAGCAGAGGAAGCAGAGAAGGAGGGAGATGAGGAGAACGTAGGTGAGGGTCCGGTTGTTGGCTTTGACGATGGGCGTGTCCCTGTGCTTCACAAAAGTTCCAAGGACTAGAAGAGTGATTAAAGAGAAAGAAATGGCCAAGATAGCTAAAAGGAATCCTAAAGTTTCTTTGTAAGAGAGGAAACTTGGAACCCTGGGAATGCATTGAGTTTGGCCCTTGTTTGCATACTTGTCATCAGGACAATTGGCACAAACATCCACATCTGAAAAAGAGAAAAAACAATTTTAATACTTCAAGATATTGACAAACATCCATCAAATGGAATCTGTTGTAGCAGCCAATGAAAGAGTGTCTTTAAAAACTTTTTGATGTTTTTAACGAGCTGATGGACTGGAGCGACTGATTGATTCTCTGTACACCAGGAAATTCCCGATTAAATCATGGTTTATACTTTCTGTTTAAATAGTAGTTTCCTTAAATGCAATGCAATGAATATTATTATAATTCAGACTGTTTCCATTTGATTTGTTTTGAAGAACCTTGATCTGAATGCACTCAAGGTGGCTGCAAACATTCCAGTCTTGGTTCAGGCCTGCTTTAAACAATTCATTTTTTTGTTTTGTTAAATAAAATAAATAAAAAGAACCGTCATCTTGCTGAAGCTACAGAAGTCCATATCTTGATAGTTCTAGGAACCTGACCATTTGAAAGTCCCATTAGCCTTAAACACGCAAACAGCCTCTTACTGCCCCATTCACTTGCAAACCTTTACATATGTTTTAGACTTCAATGCATACAAGCATTGCATCCTGTGCATATTAAGTTTATATCTTTAACATCATGCTCCATACCCTTTTTGTCAGAAATCATCCCTTCTGGACATGGAGCACAATCATAGCAGCAGAACTTCTCTCCCTCCTTCTTTTTCCTGCTGTAGCCTGGATTGCAGTTGTCATTGCACACAGAAAGAGGCAACACCTGCATGAAATAATAAAAGAGAGATTAGCAATAAGAGGGTAAGGCTGGATCTTGACACATCCAAGAAGCATTTCAGTTAAACATGTTGCAAACTTTGTATGAGAAATCGGGTTGGCAAAAACGGAACTCCACAGCGCCATCTGTTGCCACAGTTTTAGAATGTATTAAAAAGCATATAAAGCACTTTTTCTTTGCCAATGTAGCTAAGTCCTAAGAGAGGATGTTGAGAATAGCGATGCCAAGAAATTTCTCCCCCACTAAGGCAAGATCTTCCAGCAAGGGCAGCGTAGGATGAAGCAGGTCTTGGCTTCAGACGATGCTCAGTCTCCAAATGCTCGGCCAAATATACAAGTAACTTTCTTAGCCAAGGCTCAGAGAACTGAAGCTGACTGAGTCCAAAGAAGTGTTGTCCCCTAAAAGGGCATTCTGGGGGCAATGGATGGGTAGGAACAGGACTTAGGCTGAGTCCTAAGCTCAGTCTCAGAGTAGTGAAACCCTGTCCAAGGGAATGGGAATCCTGCCTAAACAGTACTCCATCTTCCCTTCTTAAAGTTCATTCGTTTGGTCTTCCATGAATAGCACAGAGGACCAAGCCAAGCTCAGGGAACCCCCATAGGATTGCTGCCATGGGACAAAATAAAACCTCTCCACATTAGATGCTCAACAATTCAAGATGTTTGGTGGGGGGCACAAAGCCTAAATGTTTTGGAACCAGGAGATCTCAAAGATGGTCTCATCCCTTAAATACCCAGCTGATCACTGCACTCGGGGGGGAGAGGGTCTCCTGCAGATCCCAGTTCTCGACAGGTCCATTTCTGTTGGCACCCACCCTTTGACATCTCTCTTCTCTATTGAAGACCTTCCTTTTTCAACAGACCTTTTCAGTGGGGATATTCATGTCAGTTTGCATTTCTTGGTACAGAAAGTACTGATCTGATGTGTAGAGACATTTCCTATTCCAGTGTTTCCCAACCTTTTTTGGGCAAAGGCACACTTGTTTCATGAAAAAAATCTCGAGGCACACCACCATGCCAGATGGGGAAAGGTCACTATTTACCTATGTAAAAAAAAAAAAAATAGTAACAGCGTAGAAGGTAATGGTAAGCTATAGCTTGTTTAGCTTATACCTAAATCCGACACTGATTGGTCTCCCTTCCAAGGCACTCGAGGTCCCACATGAAAGCGAGCCCCCAGCAAGGCCTCGACGGCCTGCAAGGCGCTTCCCCTTGCGAGTGGGAAACGGACGGGCGGCGGCCCGAGCACGACCTGACGCCCTCTCAGCTCAGCGAGCACGACCTGAAAGCTCTGGCTGCCTCCCTGCACGCCCTCCCGGACCTGGAGTACGGCGGCAGCAGCGCGCCTCCTTCGACGGGCCCCGACGGCAACCGCGAGCGGCCCCGTCGGCAGGCCTCGGCGGCGGACCTCCTGCAGGACAGCTCCGGCTTCGCGCCGGACTACGAGGGCTTCGAGTACTGGGGCGACCCTTACGAGGAGGTGGAGCCGCTGCAGAACCTGCCCGCCTTCGAAGCGTGCTCGCCGGCCTCGTCCGAGTCCAGCATCGACATCTGCTTCCTGAGGCCCGTCCACTTCACCAACGAGCCCGGCAGGACGGAGCGCACGCTGCAGCCGCTGCCCAAGAGCGCGGCGCCGGCGCCGCAAGCCAGCGGCACCTACAAGCGCGAGGTTTTCCGCAGCAAAGGCAAGCAGCTGAGCCGCTCGCTCAAGGAGTTCCCGCGCAGCAGCGGAGGCGGCAGCGGCTCCGAAGGCATCACCAGCACCAGGCTGTACAGCACCCGCAGCAGCAGCGGCAGCCGCCTGCCGGCCCCGACGGAGAGGGGCTTCCCGGCCCATGGCGCCCCCTCCACCGCCTCCCGGAGCTCCCAGCGGCACCACTTCCCGCCGCCGAGAGGAGCGGGCGACCAGCCCAGCTTTCTGGAAGTAAGGAGAGCAAAAGGCAAGGGCAAAGGCGCTTCCTAGCCAGGGTCTAAGCGTGCCTATGTGGGGCACGTTACAGCCCCGTGGCATCAGCGCCACGCAGGCAGCCAGCCAGGCTGACGGCGAGAGCCCCGCGCTGGGCGGCCTCTCCTCGCCGCCGCCGCCCCGCCTCTCGCCGCCCGACTCGCCCACCTCCCTCCCACGACACACCAGGCAACGTCTCACGGCACACTTGTGTGCCGCGGAACACCGGTTGGGAAACACTGTCCTATTCTAATTAATTCAAGAGGGTTCTGGAAGCTTCTCTGTGTGAAAGAAACTGGTGCAAACTGTAAGTTTCTAGTTGACATGTACGTTTCTATTCTGCCTAGAAACAAGCAGAAGATTCATGATGTTTGGGTTATTCCTTCAGAAAAGCTGAGTACAGCTGCCATAAAGTGGTTCTGTTATCTCTTTCTGTCACGGTCATGCTGACTATAATAATAAGGCCAGAAGGAGCCTCGGTTTCACTTTTCCATCTTTTTTTTCTTCTGGTGTTCTGTACACAGTATGCTTAGTGTTAAGGTTTTAGTCTTATTATAAATTATTGCAAGTTTACATTAAGTCTGTTGCAACTAGATTCCTTATGGACAGGGCCAATCCTGAATGTATTGGATTTGTGACCATTATGCTCATTTGCCTTCAGTAGCAGTAGCAAACTGCTATTAATTGCTACAAACTCCCTTGAATGGTGTCCAATGGTGGTGCTACACTGATTTACACCAGAGCCTGGCATTTTAGGGACTGCATGAACTATAGCCTGGTCTTTGTATTTAGTAATGGCTCTGTGATCATCAATGTTCCTGAAGAGGGTGTTCTATTTCTCCCTTCACTCCCCCTCCCCCCAAAAAAACCCTGCTGAGTGCCAGGTATGTAAAAAATGATGAAGAACAGCGTATACTTTGGGGGTTAAAATCACGGCAGAATAATCTGGTGGGAAGCAGACCCTAACCTGTGTCCAGATCCACTGGTCAACAACACGAGGGTTTTATATCTTTCTTTCTTGTTCAGATTCTGACTGATGGTCTTGCCAATGACATACATTGTGTACGAGGATGGAAACCAGTAATTTTGACAATGAGAGGTGTAACGGTAATTTCCCCTGAGTGTTGATGTTCCTTGAAATTGCATCATGAGCAATTGAAGTAGTAGGGGTTTTTTCTACCTAAACTCTACAATTATTTTTTCTTCCTTGAATGAAATGCAGTTGGTTGCAATTAGCTAGGAAGGCTGCTTTGTCCCTGACTAGAGATAAATTATCACACATGGCTCACACACACTTGACATACACCAACATCATCGTCATCTTTACCCAGCCTTCTCCATAAAGTTCCCAGGTGAGTTGTACACACACACTGTCAAAAGTCTGAACTTAAAGCTATGGGCACCCAAGTGGTGGCTGCAGACACCCAGGGTGTCATCAGTGCCTCCTATGGAGACCATAAGGGATATTGTTTTTCCAGTTCTGATGGTTTATGACATTTGTTTGCATAATGCGCAAGAATATCTAAACTAGTAATTTTGGCATGGATAGGTGTTATTATAATTTCCCTTGAGTACTGATGACATTTGAAGTTGCATAATGAATGGCAAAAGTTTTCCTTTCTTTTCTGTTTTGAACTCTACAACAATTATTTTCTTCTTTGAGATATATGTAGTCAGTAGCACTTGATGAGGAAGTTGAAGGCCGCTTTTGTCCTAGAGAGAGGTTGTTGTTATTACTAAATTTGTTGCCTGCATCACACCCTAAATTCCAGGGGTGCCAACTTGAATAAAATAGGGGGGCAGGTAAGCCCCACCCCACATAATTGATCACAAGATGTGGTGCACTCACCGCATTTGAATGGCAGTGCACATTGACCTGGGTGGGGGGCCTGGACCCCTCAGATATTTTTTGATCAATCTATGTTTTGGGCAGTTATGCACAGTTTCTGGTCCTGATTTATAAATGTGGATAAGACTCTATAGGGTCCAAACTAACCCAAACCTGATTTACCCTCCCCTGCATCCACATCCAGATCATGATAATGATCCAGAAAATAGAGTTCCCCGGTCTGGAGGTGGTCAAGAATAAGAAAACTAAACCCAGAGGAAACTGATGAGACACAAATTTATTCAAAGATCAAGATCAGAGGTCAGAGTGAATGATAGTCCGGGACTACTCAAGCTCTAAGATATGGACACACACACACACACACACTATTTTCTTCCCCTTATTAGGCTTTCCTTGTTGTTCAGGTCAGACCTCAGCACAATGATGTAGCATTTAGGGAAAAAGATGCAACCCAGTAACCCAGCACTGGAGGACAAGATGGAGAAGACCTCCACGGCTACCATGTATTTCCCTTTGGTGCTCAGGTAGGTTGGAACAAAGGTCAGCCAAACACTGCAGAAAACCAACATGCTAAACGTGATAAATTTGGCCTCGTTAAAACTGTCGGGTAACTTTCTGGCCAGGAAAGCCACAAGGAAACTCACAATGGCCAGAAAACCCATATAGCCCAAAGCACAATAGAACATGGCAGCTGAACCCTCATTGCATTCCAGGATGATCTCACTCTTCAGTGACTGCATGTCTGTATTTGGGAATGGAGGGGAAGCACTTAGCCAAAGGGTGCAAATGCCAGCTTGAAGGAAAGAGCAGGAAAGGACCACACAATTGGCCAGCCCCTTCCCCACCCATCTCCTCATTCTGGATCCGGGCTTGGTTGCCATGAATGCTAGAACCACGGTGATGGTTTTGGCCAGAATACTGGAAAGGGCCACCGAGAAGACGATGCTGAAAGTCATTTGTCGGAAGAGGCAGGTCCCTTTTCCAGGCTGACCAATGAAGAGCAAGGAGCAGAGGAAGCAGAGAAGGAGGGAGAGGAGGAGGAGGTAGGTGAGGCTGCGGTTGTTGGCTTTGATGATGGGCGTGTCCTTGTGCTTCGCAAAAGTCGCCAGCACGAAGGTGGTGATCAGGGAGAAAGCCAGAGCGGAGACAGCTAAGCTGAGCCCTAACTTTTCTTGGTAGGAGAGGTAGCTCAGCCCCCTTGGAACACACCCTGTTTGGGCCTGGTTTGGGTAGTTTTCTTCTGCGCACTTGACACAGGCATCCATATCTGGAGGGTGGAGGAACAATTAAAAATGTCAAGATGATGACCTTCATCTACCTGAAAGAATCGGTTATGGCAGTCAATGAAAGTGGTCTGGTTTGCCAGAGCTTGAATCTGGATTCTAAATAACCTTTATTATATGTAAATTTACATATAACTTAGACAATACATACAATACACACCACAACATAGACACACCATAGACACTAACTTCTGATTCCTCTCATTGTGCTATTTTACATTTTGTTAGTCTAT
This sequence comes from Podarcis vaucheri, assembly GCF_965113315.1. Taxonomy (NCBI): domain Eukaryota; kingdom Metazoa; phylum Chordata; class Lepidosauria; order Squamata; family Lacertidae; genus Podarcis; species Podarcis vaucheri. Next base: position 30,667 of record NC_138763.1, read on the forward strand.
GCACATTTCATTGTTATTGTTTTACTTTCCCATTTATTATCCAGAAAATTTTACTATGTACTTTCTCTATAATTCAAGATTCATTCTAAGTCTGTCAGGAGATTAACATCGTCACAGTAGTTTTTAAGATATTCTTTAAATATTATCCAATCTTTATTAACTTTCTCTATTGAGTTTCCTCTTATTCTCCCTGTCATTTGGGCAAGTTGTAAATATTCTATCATTTTCTCTTGCCTATCCGTTTTTGTGGGGCTGTTATCACCTTTCCAATTCCTTGTTATCCAATTTTCAGCCACTGTGGTTGCATACATAAAAAGAGGTATAGGATTTTTCTTAATCTCCATGGACATGATACCTAACCGCAGGGCTTCAGGTTTTTTTGAAATTGAGAATTTGAAAATCTTTTTGAGTTCATTATATATAACACCCCAAATTTCTCTTATCCTATTACACTCCTACCACATGTGCATAAAGGTACCTACCCCATTTTTACACCTCCAACAAGCATTTGAACTATTCTTATACATCTTGGCCAATTTGGCCGGGGTTAGGCACCATCTGTATAACATCTTCATCACATTTTCTCTAAGATTGTAATGTGCATTGGACCTGATGTCCTCCTTCCACAGCCTTTCCCATTCGTTTGTATATATATTGTGTCCAATATCTTGGGCCCACCATACCATAACCAATTTCACCTCCTCCTCCAAGTCTGGACTAAGACTTCTGAGCTCCTGTGTTCTGATTCAATACATGATATCCAATCACAGAACATTTCAGGATTTGGGCTACTGCCATTGGCCCTTAAACTCTAAGTTATGATGCATAGCTTGGGAGTTAAGACAGCCAATCACATTGAGAGTGGGAGTGGCCTAGCTCTTCAGAAATGTATAAAAGCAGTTACTATGCCCCTGTTGGCCAGTTCTGTTAGTTCAATAAGGTTTCTTGGTGTTACCATTGCGTCTTACTTTGTGGGAACCCAGCTACACTTCAAGGGCCTCCTAGCCACCTGAATCTATTTGTGGCCTGAGGTTTCAGTAAAGAGCTTTTCTTTAGGTATGGAACTCCCTGAGAATGAATCCTGCTTTCACATTTTTTAAAAATTCATCTCATTGATCACATTGCTGATGTGTGTGATTTAATGACCCCTTAATAGTCAGTGTTTTAATGGAAAATATATTGTTATTTAATCCTATCTTTCTTCCAATTCTTGCAATGCAGCATATATCACTCCCCTCATTAGATCTTCACAATATAAAGGTCTGGTGACTTCTGTTTCAGTGTATCTGAAGAAGTTTGCATGCACACAAAAGCTCATACCAAGAACAAACTTAGTTGGTCTCAAAGGTGCTACTGGACATTTCCCGCCCCTCCTGTTTGGTAAGATAGTGACTGAATCATAGAATCATAGAGTTGGAAGAGACCACAAGGGCCATCGAGTCCAACACCCTGCCAAGCAGGAAACACCATAAGGTCTGACTGGCATAAGGTCAAAATGTCCTTGTTTGTTTGAAACATAATTTTAAAAATAAAGTTGCTTGTTTAGTTTTCTAATGTATGTTTAGTTTTCATATGTATTGCAGAATGCATTCAAGGGGACATACATTTTCCAAAGAAAGGAGGAGCAAGCATATTATGCTAAGTGAGTGTCTCGATATCTCTGTCCATGTTGCCTCTTACCCTTCTGATTTGAGATCGTCCCTTCTGGACATGGAAAACAATCATAGCAGCAGAATTTCTCTCCCTCCTTCTTTTTCCTGCTGGAGCCAGGATAGCAGTTGTCATTGCACACAGAAACTGGCAGTCCCTGCACAGAAACACGGACAGGAGATTAGTAGGAATATATGAACCCTCATGATGAAGAGAGTGTGCATGGGCCACCTGGGTCTGTGGACATTTGTTAGCCCCTAGATCAGTGTTTCTCAACCAGGGGCCATATAGCCCCCTGGAGGCCCCCAGGATATTCCAAAGGAGCCGCAGGTGGAAACCACATAAATAGGGGGCCATGACAAGAGACTAGGGGCCAGGTTTCACTCGTGTAAATTATTTACTCTGCCTAACGAGTGGATTACTGTCATCATGCCCAGAATATGGAACTATGAAGCAGAGATAAAGTAATTAAACAAGAAAAGAGATAATGCGGGATTTGACCAAAACAAATTCTGGAAAAAGAAAGAAACTTTCAAAAGTATTGAAACTTGTTTGCCTCTCTGTCATTCAATCTCCATTCTCCAGATGTTGGCAGATTATACTACGCCTCCCATCATCCTTGATCATTGGCTATCCTGCCTGATGGCGATGGGAGTCGTAGTCCAACAACATTAGGGGACCCAACGTTGGGTTTTTTTTTGGTTTTTTTTACAATATCTGGGATGGATCTACACTCATGATTTATAAGATTAAGAAAGGGTTAAGGAAAGATTTTCAAAACGTAAGAGCCACATTATGTTTAGCTTAGAACGTTGATAATGCATTATTAAAATGGGACACCAGATGGTGCTGCAGAGCAACCAGGAACCAGGCAGTGAGGGGAACAGCTCTTTTGGAAGTAATGAACACTTTTTTAAGCAATTATGTTTTAGAACGATATAGTTAAAATCATTCTAATGACATTAAAAAGGTTAGTGTACATCCAGGTCTGGTCTCAGACTGCTACATCTCACCTGATTAAAGCTTTTATGCCACACAATCTGATCATCATTGTCAGAGCTGCTTCCAGATCCGAGCTCACAGAGGATCACGCTAGCCAGCGTTCACTGTATAAAAGTCTTTATTGATTTACAGTTTCCATTTCCAAGCTGCAGCGTGCAACTCTACGTCTTATAAGCTAGACCGGCGAAGCTCCGTCTGAGTCCCCGCCTCCTGTACACCAACCTAATACCCTCGCCTTACTCCACCTTTTCCGCCTGACCGTTCTTCTCTGGGTCCCTCTGCCCCCCGTGGTCTCTTCCTTCTGGGACTCTTCTGACGCTGACCCCCGGACCCTTCTGTCTCCTTGCGGCGGGCTTTAGGACCTGGCTCCCTTTCCGGGCTGCTTACTGTGCCGCCTTCCTGTGCATTTGAACTTGGCGCGCGCGCCCAACCTCCCACTTTCCGCTTGACCGTTTCTTCACTCCCCGATGGAGGTGTGGCCACTCCTGACTCATGCCCTTCCCCCTGCGGCGAGCTGCCGGCTCCCGCTGCCTGGCGCCCTTCCTCCCCACTGCGCTCTGTTGGGGACGTTGGCCCCGATTTCCAACTGCTGCTCTCTGAACCCCCTTTTGTCCCTTCTTCCTGGGGTGTCCCCCTAAGCTCCCCCCTTGCTCTGGTCACTGGCGCTCCTTTCTGTGAATCTTCCGATTCACTGGAGAGATTCGGAGATCTCGGGTCGTCGTCATCGCTCATTTTTCCTTCGGACTCCTCCCCCTCGCTCTCTGTTTCCTCCCTTGCCCTCGCCTCTGCTCCTGAACCCCTGACACACGTCTTGTAGAGGAGCCCCGCTAACATGTGATGCATGAAAGTTTGAAAACAGTGGGAGCCATTTTGTAGTCCAAAAGGCATAACTCTGTATTCGTAGGTGCCTAGGGGCGTGAACATGGCTGTCTTCCACTCATCTCCTTCCCGCATGCGAATGAGGTTGTACGCCCCTCGCAGGTCCAACTTGGTGAACACGCGGCCCTTGCGTACCGTCGCGAGGAGGTCGTCGATCCTGGGCATGGGGAAGTCCGATGGCTTGGTCATGCTGTTTAAGGTCCGATAGTCCACAACCAGCCTCTTTTGGGGCGTGTCCTTCTTCTTAACAAAGAATACAGGACTGCCCCCCACTGCCTTGGACTCTCGGATGAAACCGCGCTCCAAATTATGATCTATGAACTCTTTGAGTTCCTGTAGTTCGTCCTCAGACATGGAATACAGCTTCCCTTTTGGCAGCGCCGCCCCTGGCAGTAGTTCAATTTTGCAGTCATATGGTCTGTGGGGGGGTAGCCTGTCCGCCTCCTTCTCGCAGAAAACCTCCAAAAATCCTGCGTATTTGTGGGGGATTGCTTGCAGCGTCCCCAGCTGCAGCTGTGTCTCCTCCTCCTCTCCCTCCTGCCGGGGCAGAATGCAGTGTTCAGCGCAATATGATGAGCCGAAGACCAGCTGCCGCTGGTACCAAGCCAACGTCGGACTGTGTCTGTCCAGCCAACTCATGCCCAAGACAATAGGCGTGTCTGACAGTCTGGTGACATTAAAACTGATGACTTCCCTGTGATTTCCAAGTCTCATCACCATTGGTGGCGTTTGCTTCACCACCTGCCCCCCTAGCAGCTCCCTGCCATCCACTGTGACGACCTGCAGGGGCAGCGTGGCAGGCAGTAGCTGTATAGCGTGTTTATCGACAAAGTCCTGCCCTGTAAAGTCCGCATTGCTTCCTGAGTCAACGGTGATTGGCACGTCCAGAGTGAGGCCATTGGGTAGCTGGAGCGATGCAGTGAGCTGCACTACTGGTTTGGGCGGGAGGGGGTCTGTGGGCTGCAAAATCTCTGGGGACTGCTTCACTGACTCATCTAGCTGGGCCCCAGTGCCTCTGTCTCCAGCCAGACTCCGTCGTTTCCCTGCTGTGAGTCTCCGTGCTGAGTAGCTGCAGTCACCGTTGCAGAGGCTGCATTGAGCTTGTGGATCCTCTGGGGACACTCTTTCGCCATGTGTTGAGGACTTTCGCAGATGTAACATTTCCGGTTCCCTCTAGGAGGCTTCGCTTTGACTGCTCCCGGCGCTAGGGCTCTGGTTGCTGACTGAGCCCTGGCACCTCCAACCTCCATAGGTTCCGCTCCCCCTCCTAGCGGAGGCGTGGATTGCGCACGCGCTGCTTCTCTGGGAACGAAGGAGGACCCTCTCACTGGTTCGCGCCCTCCACGCCCTTCGTCCCTGCTCCATGGACGTTCCTCCAGCTGCACCCCAATCGTCAGCGCCCTCTGAACGACCTCCTGTGTGGTCCGGGGTCTCTCCCCCCTCGCGATTTCGTCTTTAACCGCTCCGCTCAAGCCTTCCCAAAACAGGTCTCTGACTGGAGCCGAATCTCTGTCCCATTCCAGGGCACTGACCAGTGCAAAAAAGCGTGCATGATACTGCCTTACACTGGCCCTCCCCTGCTTCAGTCCGTGCACCTCTTTCCGGGCAAGATCCACGTCTATGCTTGATAAAAAGCATGCATCCATCGCTTTAAGGAAGGCATCCGCACTTTGGAGTGCCGGATCCTTATCTCTCCACAAATTGCGCAGCCATGCTTTAGCATCTCCATGCAAATGGGACATGATAAACCCCACCTTCTCTTGCTCATCTCTAAAGTCCTTGTCCAGCAGTTGCAGCGCACACTGTACATCTGCTCTAAAGTTGGGGTACTGTTGCAAATTCCCATCGAAGTGAGATACTAGACCGCCTGCTCTTCTCCCCAACCCAATCCCCTCCGGTTTGGGTGTCAGTTGCCCTTGCTTCGTAAGCATTTCCAACCTGATCTGGAGCTCCCGGTAGGCGGCGGCTGTTTCTCCCTCTCTCTTCCTGGATGCGAGTATTTCGGCATTCAGTTGTGTCACTGCTTCTCGCAGATCCGCTATCTGCTGTTCGGCAGCCATCTTGTCTGCCGTTCGTGAGCTCGTGAGTAGGCACCAGCCTTCACCCCTTTGTGCTAGGCTTCAGGTGCCAAGATTTTTGGAGACAGAGCTTACTGTCAGAGCTGCTTCCAGATCCGAGCTCACAGAGGATCACGCTAGCCAGCGTTCACTGTATAAAAGTCTTTATTGATTTACAGTTTCCATTTCCAAGCTGCAGCGTGCAACTCTACGTCTTATAAGCTAGACCGGCGAAGCTCCGTCTGAGTCCCCGCCTCCTGTACACCAACCTAATACCCTCGCCTTACTCCACCTTTTCCGCCTGACCGTTCTTCTCTGGGTCCCTCTGCCCCCCGTGGTCTCTTCCTTCCGGGACTCTTCTGACGCTGACCCCCCGGACCCTTCTGTCTCCTTGCGGCGGGCTTTAGGACCTGGCTCCCTTTCCGGGCTGCTTACTGTGCCGCCTTCCTGTGCATTTGAACTTGGCGCGCGCGCCCAACCTCCCACTTTCCGCTTGACCGTTTCTTCACTCCCCGATGGAGGTGTGGCTACTCCTGACTCATGCCCTCCCCCCTGCGGCGAGCCGCCGGATCCCGCTGCCTGGCGCCCTTTCTCCCCACTGCGCTCTGTTGGGGACGTTGGCCCCGATTTCCAACTGCTGCTCTCTGAACCCCCTTTTGTCCCTTCTTCCTGGGGTGTCCCCCTAAGCTCCCCCCTTGCTCTGGTCACTGGCGCTCCTTTCTGTGAATCTTCCGATTCACTGGAGAGACTCGGAGATCTCGGGTCGTCGCCATCGCTCATTTTTCCTTCAGACTCCTCCCCCTCGCTCTCTGTTTCCTCCCTTCCCCTCGCCTCTGCTCCTGAATCCCTGACAATAAGATTTAAGTTTTAAGGTTTTTTTATGGTAAGATAAGGTTAAAATAGATCAAGGTAATTTAATGACAGAATATTGTGAAAGATGGAAAGGATTTGCTGAGATAATTAACAACTAGAATACCAAAAAGGGAGGTGTGAGGAGGTCGATGAACTAAGTTAATAAAAGTTAAGGATTTGGGGAAAAATGGATTTGTTTTTAAATATGTTGTATATTTTTGTTTTTTGATTGTTGTATTGTGTGTTTTGTTTTTTCTTTTAGATTTTGGTTTTTATTGATTTGTATTGTTTAATTGTTATTTTTATCTATTCTTTTCTTTCTTTTTCTCTTTTTCTTATTTTTTCCTTCTTTTTTCTTTGTAACTTTAAAATTCTCAATAAATATCATTAAAAAAAATAGAGGCTATTTATGCAACTGCTGGAGACATTCAGTACCAAGCTATACAGCATCCCATATCAGCCTTCTTCTGCAGAACGTAAATTGATATTACCAGCTAAGTATGGAGACCTAAATGAATGAAGGCTGCATATTCTCTGCACTTTGGCGAACAAAGATGCTACAGTATTCCGAAGTTTGTTAACCAATTCTTCCAGGTAGGCAAGCTTGCCAAAGAACAGCTTGCCAGTCACTGCCAGTTTTCTGCTGCTGTGTGCAGCTCCAGGCAAGTGTGCATGTGTTCTAGGGAGGGGCCCTCAATTCCTGCAGCTCGACGGTGGGATCGAAGAGGATTGGTAAGGAGCAATGCATGCTAAGCGTGAGCGCCAGAACACGTCAGAGTCTCCAGCAGTGCGAAGCAATTGCTCAACAGATGTCAGTGTGGAAATAGTATCCTTGAAAGGCTGAAAACCACCAATTTGAAGGTTAGATGGCTCATACTCCACAAGGCACAAAATACTTGTACACAAGAGACTGGTCCTGAGTGATCCTATTTGCAACTGGAAAGGTTTAAAACGTAGCTTATCAGTACTCAGAAATCTTTGGAAAGCACAAAACGCCATGTGACCAAAGCCACAGCAACAAAATACATCAGCATGTGAAACACAGAGTACTCTAAAAAAATTATCTATTTTTGAAAATAAAAGAAATGTACTTACCACATTAAGATGGATAAAGGATGCACACATTAAAATATGTTGATTTTGGTACCTTGTGGTGGGTTTTTGTACTAGTCTAATATATTTGGAAGAAAGACTGTTATTTAGATCAGCCATTTCCCCATTTATTTTTAAGGAATGAAGTTAAACAGACGGGAAAACATACCTGTCAGAGTTGCTCCCCGATCCTAGCTCACAGAGGATCACGCTAGCCAGCGATCATTAAGTAAAAGTCTTTATTGAGTTACAGTTCCCATTCTCAAGCTGCTGCGTGCAACTCTACGTCTTATGGTTAGATCGGCGAAGCTCCGTCTGAGTCTCCGCCCCTTGTGCACCAACTTAATATCCTAGCCCTGCTCCACCTTTTCCGCCTGACTGTCTCCTCTGGGTCCCTCTGGCTCTATCTTCCTAGGGTGTCCCCCTAGGCTCCCCCCTTGCCCTGGCCACTGGTGCTCCTTTCTGTGAATCTTCTGATTCACTGGAAAGACTCGGAGATCTCGGGTCGTCGTCATCACTCATCTTTTCTTCTGCCTCCTCCCCCTCGCTCTCTGTTTCCTCCCTTGCCCTTGCCTCTGCTCCTGAACCCTTGACAATACCAAACACTTTAACCAGCTTTAAAAATGAGTAACACATATAATAAGGAATTTGGCAGTTTAAGTCAATCTTCATTTTGTTACAACTGGGGTCATGTTCAGGTCATACATCATTTCTCTCTAAATACATGTTTTTCTAAGGAAAAGTGTCCAGATTAGTCTGAAGACCTTTTTTGGCAAAAAAGGAATTGCCCAGCATATCCCTTTTGGATGAGATCCATCATATTCCATGCAGGCACTGAGGTCTCACATCCCCGGGTTTGGGGGGGAAATGCTCTTGAGGTTCAGGGGACCCTTCCGAGCAGGACTGAGAAGGTACAAAGAGTTGAGATTGAAAATAAAAAAATGGGAAATCCCTCTCCCCTACCCATCAGAAGCATTTTCCACTCACAAGTGGGGCTGTTTTGACCTTGTAAATAAATCCAGTACTCACACAAATAAGGTGACTGATGACCTTTTTGTTCAAATGGGTCAATGAAATATATCAATTTTGTACATATTTAAAAATACAACATTTGTTAGAGTAAGTTGTGGAAATTTTAGATGAGATTTAATCAAAAAAATGGAATAAGAGCTTATAGAGCAGATTTTCCACACCTAAAACAACATCAAAATATTGTCCCAGAGTGCTCTTTGCAACATACACTTTTATTATTATTGTGATATATGAATTATGCAAAAAGCAATGAAAATGAAATTAGCAGGTCAGAAGCAAGTGGTGAATGCAATGAGCATTCAAAATGAATGCACTTATTTGTGTAAGCGTTAGGATTATGTTAGAAATAACGCTTATTTGTGTAAGTATTATTTCTAACATATAATCTTCTCTGTCACTTTAAAGAATGTGCATGCATCAATCACAATAGAAAGCTTCCAATATGGAACTGTCATTCCTGCTCATTCAGTGTTAGTATTTGCCAGATACCTTTAAGTTGTCAGTATACCTTCTTTACAAACCCAATCTGCAAATAAGCGCTCCTAGTCATCAATTTCTCACAAATATTTGATGTTATCTAAAAGATAAACAACAGAGATAAACAACAATGTTTGCCTTCAACACAGCATCAATAAACTACAGCACAGTGCTTTTATTTCAGAATTTGCATAGTGCAACCCTGTTTTTACAACAGCTTTCCTCTGAAGAGATCTAGATACAACCACACTTCAAGGTCTGTGGGCCACTAAGGGTTGGTTTTTTTGTACAGAAATCAAGATACCTAGGAGTGTTACAGATCTGTACAACTCTTAACTAAATAGTAGTATAAGTACTGCATTTGAAGCCCTGTATTTCAACATATCATATCTGTCCTGTTTTTGTAATATAACACAGGTAAATGTGTTGTAAGGAGGGCTTACTAGCAATTCAATATTTTCTGCCCGACGATTGGGACTGCTAAGGAAAGATCAATAAAAGTCTCTTGCCCCTGCCCACCTTTTCAAGGATAAAAATCTATACCACGTTCAAGGGCACATATTATGTCCCTGATCAGCAAATATTGGAGTGTTGTGGGTGCAAATCGCAGGGAGGATTGTGGGAGTTAGCCACATGTACATCCAAAACTCTTACCAGGTTGATTCAGTGGTACCTCGGGTTACATACGCTTCAGGTTACAGACTCCGCTAACACAGAAATAGTGCTTCAGGTTAAGAACTTTGCTTCAGGATGAGAACAGAAATCGTGCTCCAGCGGCGCGGCAGCAGCAGGAGGCCCCATTAGCTAAAGTGGTGCTTCAGGTTAAGAACAATTTCAGGTTAAGAACAGACCTCCGGCACGAATTAAGTACTTAACCCGAGGTACCACTGTACTTTGTATCTGAAGAAGTGTGCATGCACATGAAAGCTCATACCAATAACAAGCTTAGTTGGTCTCTACGGAGCTACTGGAAGGATTTTTTTTATTTTGTTTCTTACCAGGTTGATAACTGAAGTCTGGAAACAGAAATCTGAAGTTTGAAGCCAGAAGGTGCTGCGGCAACAGCACAGGTCATCGAGCAGAAGAGGCAGAGGCAGCAGCGCAGGTCGTCGAGACTTTGACAGCCAGAAGAGGCAGAGGCAGCAGCGCAGGTCGTCGAGGCTTTGACAGCCAGAAGAGGCAGAGGCAGCAGCACAGGTCGTCGAGGCTTTGACAGCCAGAAGAGGCAGAGGCAGCAGAACAGGTCGTCGAGGCTTTGACAGCCAGAAGGGGCTGCGGCAGCAGAGCAGGTCATCGAGGCTTTGACATACAAAAGGGGCAGTGGAAGCAGCACAGGTCATCGAGGCTTTGACAGCCAGAAGGGGCAGCGGCAGCAGCGCAGGTCATTGAGGCTTTGACAGCCAGAAGGGGCAGCGGCAGCAGAGCAGGTCGTCGAGGCTTTGACAGCCAGAAGGGGCAGCGGCAGCAGCGCAGGTCGTCGAGGCTTTGACAGCCAGAAGGTGCTGCGGCAGCAGAGCAGGTCATCGAGGCTTTGACAGCCAGAACAGGCAGAGGCAGCAGAGCAGGTCATGGAGGCTTTGACAGCCAGAAGAGGCAGAGGCAGCAGAGCAGGTCATCGAGAATTTGACAGCCAGAAGAGGCAGAGGCAGCAGAGCAGGTCATCGAGGCTTTGACAGCCAGAAGAGGCAGAGGCAGCAGAGCAGGTCATCGAGGCTTTGACAGCCAGAAGGGGCAGAGGCAGCAGAGCAGGTCATCGAGAATTTGACAGCCAGAAGAGGCAGAGGCAGCAGCGCAGGTCGTCGAGGCTTTGACAGCCAGAAGAGGCAGAGGCAGCAGAGCAGGTCATCGAGAATTTGACAGCCAGAAGAGGCAGAGGCAGCAGAGCAGGTCGTCGAGAATTTGACAGCCAGAAGAGGCAGAGGCAGCAGCGCAGGTCGTCGAGGCTTTGACAGCCAGAAGGGGCAGAGGCAGCAGAGCAGGTCATCGAGGCTTTGACAGCCAGAAGGGGCAGAGGCAGCAGAGCAGGTCATCGAGAATTTGACAGCCAGAAGAGGCAGAGGCAGCAGCGCAGGTCATCGAGGATTTGTCAGCCAGAAGGGGCTGCAGCAGCAGCGCAGGTCATCGAGGCTTTGACAGCCAGAAGAGGCAGAGGCAGCAGAGCAGGTCATCGAGAATTTGACAGCCAGAAGAGGCAGCAGAGCAGGTCGTCGAGGCTTTGACAGCCAGAAGAGGCAGAGGCAGCAGCGCAGGTCGTCGAGGCTTTGACAGCCAGAAGGGGCAGAGGCAGCAGAGCAGGTCATCGAGAATTTGACAGCCAGAAGAGGCAGAGGCAGCAGCGCAGGTCGTCGAGGCTTTGACAGCCAGAAGAGGCAGAGGCAGCAGAGCAGGTCATCGAGGCTTTGACAGCCAGAAGGGGCAGCGGCAGCAGAGCAGGTCGTCGAGGCTTTGACAGCCAGAAGAGGCAGAGGCAGCAGCGCAGGTCGTCGAGGCTTTGACAGCCAGAAGGTGCTGCGGCAGCAGAGCAGGTCGTCGAGGCTTTGACAGCAAGAAGGGGCAGAGGCAGCAGAGCAGGTAGTTGAGGCTTTGACAGCCAGAAGAGGCAGAGGCAGCAGCGTAGGTCGTTGAGGCTTTGACAGCCAGAAGGGGCAGTGGAAGCAGCACAGGTCGTTGAGGCTTTGACAGCCAGAAGGGGCAGTGGAAGCAGCACAGGTCGTTGAGGCTTTGACAGCCAGAAGAGGCAGAGGCAGCAGCGTAGGTCGTCGAGGCTTTGACAGCCAGAAGGGGCAGTGGAAGCAGCACAGGTCGTTGAGGCTTTGACAGTCAGAAGAGGCAGGGGAGGCAGCGCAGGTCATCGAGGCTTTGACAGTCAGAAGAGGCTGCGGCAGCAGCGCAGGTCATCAAGGCTTTGACAGCCAGAAGGGGCAGAGGCAGCAGCACAGGTCATCGAGGTTTTGACAGCCAGAAGAGGCAGGGGCAGCAGAGCCGGTCATCGAGGCTTTGACAGCCAGAAGGGGCAGCGGCACCAGCACAGGTCGTTGAGGCTTTGAGAGCCAGAGAGGCAGAGGCAGCAGCGCAGTTCGTTGAGGCTTTGACAGCCAGAAGAGGCAGTGGCAGCAGCACAGGTCATTGAGGCTTTGACAGGCAGAAGAGGCAGGGGCAGCAGCGCAGGTCATCGAGGCTTTGACAGCCAGAAGGGGCTGCGGCAGCAGCGCAGGTCATCGAGGCTTTGACAGTCAGAAGAGGCAGGGGCAGCAGCGCAGGTCAAAGAGGCTTTGACAGCCCGAAGGGGCTGCGGGAGCAGAGCAGGTAGTCAAGGCTTTGACAGCCAGAAGAGGCAGCGGCAGCAGTGCAGATCACCGAGGCTTTGACAGCCAGAAGAGGCAGCGGCAGCATAGCAGGTCATGGAGGCTTTGACAGCTAGAAGAGGCAGCGGCAGCAGAGCAGGTCGTGGAGGCTTTGACAGCCAGAAGAGGCAGCGGCAGCATAGCAGGTGGTTGAGGCTTTGACAGGCAGAAGAGGCAGGGGCAGCAGCACAGGTCACCGAGGCTTTGACAGCCAGAAGGGGCAGAGGCAGCAGAGCAGGTAGTCAAGGCTTTGACAGCCAGAAGGGGCAGCGGCAGCAGAGCAGGTCATCGAGGCTTTGAGAGCCAGAGAGGCAGTGGCAGCAGCGCAGATCGTTGAGGCTGTGACAGACAGAAGAGACAGGGGCAGCAGCGCAGGTCATCGAGACTTTGACAGCCAGAAGGGGAAGCGGCAGCAGAGCAGGTCATCAAGGCTTTGACAGCCAGAAGGGGCAGTGGCAGCAGAGCAGGTCATCGAGAATTTGACAGCCAGAAGGGGCAGAGGCAGCAGAGCAGGTCATCGAGAATTTGACAGCCAGAAGAGGCAGAGGCAGCAGAGCAGGTCATCGAGGCTTTGACAGCCAGAAGAGGCAGAGGCAGCAGAGCAGGTCATCGAGGCTTTGACAGCCAGAAGGAGCAGAGGCAGCAGAGCAGGTCATCGAGAATTTGACAGCCAGAAGAGGCAGAGGCAGCAGCGCAGGTCGTCGAGGCTTTGACAGCCAGAAGAGGCAGAGGCAGCAGAGCAGGTCATCGAGAATTTGACAGCCAGAAGAGGCAGAGGCAGCAGAGCAGGTCGTCGAGGCTTTGACAGCCAGAAGAGGCAGAGGCAGCAGCGCAGGTCGTCGAGGCTTTGACAGCCAGAAGGGGCAGAGGCAGCAGAGCAGGTCATCGAGAATTTGACAGCCAGAAGGGGCAGTGGAAGCAGCACAGGTCGTCGAGGCTTTGACAGCCAGAAGGTGCTGCGGCAGCAGCGCAGGTCGTCGAGGCTTTGACAGCCAGAAGAGGCAGAGGCAGCAGCGTATGTCGTCGAGGCTTTGTCAGCCAGAAGGGGCAGTGGAAGCAGCACAGGTCGTTGAGGCTTTGACAGCCAGAAGGGGCTGCGGCAGCAGCGCAGGTCGTTGAGGCTTTGACAGCCAGAAAAGGCAGAGGCAGCAGCGTAGGTCATCGAGGCTTTGACAGCCAGAAGGGGCAGTGGAAGCAGCACAGGTCGTTGAGGCTTTGACAGCCAGAAGGGGCTGCGGCAGCAGAGCAGGTCATCGAGACTTTGACAGCCAGAAGGGGCAGTGGAAGCAGCACAGGTCATCGGGGCTTTGACAACCAGAAGGGGCTGCGGCAGCAGCACAGGTCGTCGAGGCTTTGACAGCTAGAAGAGGCAGCGGCAGCAGCACAGGTCATCGAGGCTTTGACAGCCAGAAGAGGCCATGGCAGCAGAGCAGGTCATCGAGGCTTTGACAGCCAGAAGGGGCAGAGGCAGCAGAGCAGGTCATCGAGAATTTGACAGCCAGAAGAGGCAGAGGCAGCAGCGCAGGTCATCGAGGATTTGTCAGCCAGAAGGGGCTGCAGCAGCAGCGCAGGTCATCGAGGCTTTGACAGCCAGAAGAGGCAGAGGCAGCAGAGCAGGTCATCGAGAATTTGACAGCCAGAAGAGGCAGCAGAGCAGGTCGTCGAGGCTTTGACAGCCAGAAGAGGCAGAGGCAGCAGCGCAGGTCGTCGAGGCTTTGACAGCCAGAAGGGGCAGAGGCAGCAGAGCAGGTCATCGAGAATTTGACAGCCAGAAGAGGCAGAGGCAGCAGCGCAGGTCGTCGAGGCTTTGACAGCCAGAAGAGGCAGAGGCAGCAGAGCAGGTCATCGAGGCTTTGACAGCCAGAAGGGGCAGCGGCAGCAGAGCAGGTCGTCGAGGCTTTGACAGCCAGAAGAGGCAGAGGCAGCAGCGCAGGTCGTCGAGGCTTTGACAGCCAGAAGGTGCTGCGGCAGCAGAGCAGGTCGTCGAGGCTTTGACAGCAAGAAGGGGCAGAGGCAGCAGAGCAGGTAGTCGAGGCTTTGACAGCCAGAAGAGGCAGAGGCAGCAGCGTAGGTCGTTGAGGCTTTGACAGCCAGAAGGGGCAGTGGAAGCAGCACAGGTCGTTGAGGCTTTGACAGCCAGAAGGGGCAGTGGAAGCAGCACAGGTCGTTGAGGCTTTGACAGCCAGAAGAGGCAGAGGCAGCAGCGTAGGTCGTCGAGGCTTTGACAGCCAGAAGGGGCAGTGGAAGCAGCACAGGTCGTTGAGGCTTTGACAGTCAGAAGAGGCAGGGGAGGCAGCGCAGGTCATCGAGGCTTTGACAGTCAGAAGAGGCTGCGGCAGCAGCGCAGGTCATCAAGGCTTTGACAGCCAGAAGGGGCAGAGGCAGCAGCACAGGTCATCGAGGTTTTGACAGCCAGAAGAGGCAGGGGCAGCAGAGCCGGTCATCGAGGCTTTGACAGCCAGAAGGGGCAGCAGCAACAGAGCAGGTCATTGAGGCTTTGACAGCCAGAAGGGGCAGCGGCACCAGCACAGGTCGTTGAGGCTTTGAGAGCCAGAGAGGCAGAGGCAGCAGCGCAGTTCGTTGAGGCTTTGACAGCCAGAAGAGGCAGTGGCAGCAGCACAGGTCGTTGAGGCTTTGACAGGCAGAAGAGGCAGGGGCAGCAGCGCAGGTCATCGAGGCTTTGACAGCCAGAAGGGGCTGCGGCAGCAGCGCAGGTCATCGAGGCTTTGACAGTCAGAAGAGGCAGGGGCAGCAGCGCAGGTCATCGAGGCTTTGACAGCCCGAAGGGGCTGCGGGAGCAGAGCAGGTAGTCAAGGCTTTGACAGCCAGAAGAGGCAGCGGCAGCAGTGCAGATCACCGAGGCTTTGACAGCCAGAAGAGGTAGCGGCAGCATAGCAGGTCATGGAGGCTTTGACAGCTAGAAGAGGCAGCGGCAGCAGAGCAGGTCGTGGAGGCTTTGACAGCCAGAAGAGGCAGCGGCAGCATAGCAGGTGGTTGAGGCTTTGACAGGCAGAAGAGGCAGGGGCAGCAGCACAGGTCACCGAGGCTTTGACAGCCAGAAGGGGCAGAGGCAGCAGAGCAGGTAGTCAAGGCTTTGACAACCAGAAGGGGCAGCGGCAGCAGAGCAGGTCGTCGAGGCTTTGAGAGCCAGAGAGGCAGTGGCAGCAGCGCAGATCGTTGAGGCTGTGACAGACAGAAGAGGCAGGGGCAGCAGCGCAGGTCATCGAGACTTTGACAGCCAGAAGGGGAAGCGGCAGCAGAGCAGGTCATCAAGGCTTTGACAGCCAGAAGGGGCAGTGGCAGCAGAGCAGGTCATCGAGAATTTGACAGCCAGAAGGGGCAGAGGCAGCAGAGCAGGTCATCGAGAATTTGACAGCCAGAAGAGGCAGAGGCAGCAGAGCAGGTCATCGAGGCTTTGACAGCCAGAAGAGGCAGAGGCAGCAGAGCAGGTCATCGAGGCTTTGACAGCCAGAAGGAGCAGAGGCAGCAGAGCAGGTCATCGAGAATTTGACAGCCAGAAGAGGCAGAGGCAGCAGCGCAGGTCGTCGAGGCTTTGACAGCCAGAAGAGGCAGAGGCAGCAGAGCAGGTCATCGAGAATTTGACAGCCAGAAGAGGCAGAGGCAGCAGAGCAGGTCGTCGAGGCTTTGACAGCCAGAAGAGGCAGAGGCCGCAGCGCAGGTCGTCGAGGCTTTGACAGCCAGAAGGGGCAGAGGCAGCAGAGCAGGTCATCGAGAATTTGACAGCCAGAAGGGGCAGTGGAAGCAGCACAGGTCGTTGAGGCTTTGACAGCCAGAAGGTGCTGCGGCAGCAGCGCAGGTCGTCGAGGCTTTGACAGCCAGAAGAGGCAGAGGCAGCAGCGTAGGTCGTCAAGGCTTTGTCAGCCAGAAGGGGCAGTGGAAGCAGCACAGGTCGTTGAGGCTTTGACAGCCAGAAGGGGCTGCGGCAGCAGCGCAGGTCGTTGAGGCTTTGACAGCCAGAAAAGGCAGAGGCAGCAGCGTAGGTCATCGAGGCTTTGACAGCCAGAAGGGGCAGTGGAAGCAGCACAGGTCGTTGAGGCTTTGACAGCCAGAAGGGGCTGCGGCAGCAGAGCAGGTCATCGAGACTTTGACAGCCAGAAGGGGCAGTGGAAGCAGCACAGGTCATCGAGGCTTTGACAACCAGAAGGGGCTGCGGCAGCAGCACAGGTCGTCGAGGCTTTGACAGCTAGAAGAGGCAGCGGCAGCAGCACAGGTCATCGAGGCTTTGACAGCCAGAAGAGGCCATGGCAGCAGCACAGGTCATCGAGGCTTTGACAGCCAGACGAGGCAGGGGCAGCAGCGCAGGTCATCGAGGCTTTGACAGCCAGAAGGGGCAGCGGCAGCAGCACAGGTCATCGAGGCTTTGACAGCCAGAAGACGCAGTGGCAGCAGTGCAGCTCATCGAGGCTTTGACAGCCAGAAGCGACTGCGGCAGCAGAGCTGGTCACCGAGGCTTTGAAAGCCAGAAGGGGCTGCGGCAGCACCACAGGTCGTTGAGGCTTTGAGAGCCAGAGAGGCAGCGGCAGCAGCGCAGATCTTTGAGGCTTTGACAGCCAGAAGAGGCAGGGGCAGCAGCGCAGGTCATCGAGGCTTTGTCAGCCAGAAGAGGCAGGGGCAGCAGCGCAGGTCATCGAGGCTTTGTCAGCCAGAAGGGGCTGCGGCAGCAGCGCAGGTCATCGAGGCTTTGACAGTCAGAAGAGGCAGGGGCAGCAGCGCAGGTCATCGAGACTTTGACATCCAGAAGGGGCAGGGGCAGCAGCGCAGGTCATCGAGGCTCTGACAGTCAGAAGAGGCAGGGGAAGCAGCGCAGGTCATCGAGGCTTTGACAGTCAGAAGAGGCTGCGGCAGCAGCGCAGGTCATCAAGGCTTTGACAGCCAGAAGGGGCAGAGGCAGCAGCACAGGTCATCGAGGTTTTGACAGCCAGAAGAGGCAGGGGCAGCATAGCAGGTCGTGGAGGCTTTGACAGCTAGAAGGGGCAGCAGCAACAGAGCAGGTCATTGAGGCTTTGACAGCCAGAAGGGGCAGCGGCAGCAGCACAGGTCGTTGAGGCTTTGAGAGCCAGAGAGGCAGAGGCAGCAGCGCAGTTCGTTGAGGCTTTGACAGCCAGAAGAGGCAGGGGCAGCAGCGCAGGTCATCGAGGCTTTGAAAGCTCGAAGGGGCTGCGGGAGCAGAGCAGGTAGTCACGGCTTTGACAGCCAGAAGAGGCAGCGGCAGCAGTGCAGATCACCGAGGCTTTGACAGCCAGAAGAGGCAGCGGCAGCATAGCAGGTCATGGAGGCTTTGACAGCTAGAAGAGGCAGCGGCAGCAGAGCAGGTCGTGGAGGCTTTGACAGCCAGAAGAGGCAGCGGCAGCATAGCAGGTCGTTGAGGCTTTGACAGGCAGAAGAGGCAGGGGCAGCAGCACAGGTCACCGAGGCTTTGACAGCCAGAAGGGGCAGAGGCAGCAGAGCAGGTAGTCGAGGCTTTGACAGCCAGAAGGGGCAGCGGCAGCAGAGCAGGTCATCGAGGCTTTGAGAGCCAGAGAGGCAGTGGCAGCAGCGCAGATCGTTGAGGCTTTGACAGACAGAAGAGGCAGGGGCAGCAGCGCAGGTCATCGAGACTTTGACAGCCAGAAGGGGCAGCGGCAGCAGAGCAGGTCATCAAGGCTTTGACAGCCAGAAGGGGCTGCGGCAGCAGGGCAGGTCACTGAGGCTTTGAAAGCCAGAAGGGGCAGCGGCAGCAATACAGGTCGTTGAGGCTTTGAGAGGCAGCGGCAGCAGCGCAGATCTTTGAGGCTTTGACAGATAGAAGAGGCAGTGGCAGCAGCACAAGTCGTTGAGGCTTTGAGAGCCAGAGAGGCAGCGGCAGCAGCGCAGATCTTTGAGGCTTTGACAGATAGAAGAGGCAGCGGCAGCAGCACAAGTCGTTGAGGCTTTGAGAGCCAGAGAGGCAGCGGCAGCAGCGCAGATCTTTGAGGCTTTGACAGATAGAAGAGGCAGTGGCAGCAGCACAGGTCGTTGAGGCTTTGAGAGCCAGAGAGGCAGCGGCAGCAGCACAGATCTTCGAGGCTTTGACAGATGGAAGAGGCAGCGGCAGCAGCACAAGTCGTTGAGGCTTTGAGAGCCAGAGAGGCAGAGGCAGCAGCGCAGTTCATTGAGGCTTTGACAGCCAGAAGAGGCAGTGGCAGCAGCACAGTTCGTTGAGGCTTTGACAGGCAGAAGAGGCAGGGGCAGCAGTGCAGGTCATCGAGGCTTTGACAGCCAGAAGAGGCAGCGGCAGCAGTGCAGATCACCGAGGCTTTGACAGCCAGAAGAGGCAGCGGCAGCATAGCAGGTCATGGAGGCTTTGATAGCTAGAAGAGGCAGCGGCAGCAGAGCAGGTCGTGGAGGCTTTGACAGCCAGAAGAGGCAGCGGCAGCATAGCAGGTCATTGAGGCTTTGACAGGCAGAAGAGGCAGGGGCAGCAGCACAGGTCACCGAGGCTTTGACAGCCAGAAGGGGCAGAGGCAGCAGAGCAGGTAGTCGAGGCTTTGACAGCCAGAAGGGGCAGCGGCAGCAGAGCAGGTGGTTGAGGCTTTGACAGGCAGAAGAGGCAGGGGCAGCAGCACAGGTCACCGAGGCTTTGACAGCCAGAAGGGGCAGAGGCAGCAGAGCCGGTCATCGAGGCTTTGACAGCCAGAAGGTGCTGCGGCAGCAGAGCAGGTCGTCGAGGCTTTGACAGCAAGAAGGGGCAGAGGCAGCAGAGCAGGTAGTCGAGGCTTTGACAGCCAGAAGAGGCAGAGGCAGCAGCGTAGGTCGTTGAGGCTTTGACAGCCAGAAGGGGCAGTGGAAGCAGCACAGGTCGTTGAGGCTTTGACAGCCAGAAGGGGCAGTGGAAGCAGCACAGGTCGTTGAGGCTTTGACAGCCAGAAGAGGCAGAGGCAGCAGCGTAGGTCGTCGAGGCTTTGACAGCCAGAAGGGGCAGTGGAAGCAGCACAGGTCGTTGAGGCTTTGACAGTCAGAAGAGGCAGGGGAGGCAGCGCAGGTCATCGAGGCTTTGACAGTCAGAAGAGGCTGCGGCAGCAGCGCAGGTCATCAAGGCTTTGACAGTCAGAAGAGGCAGGGGCAGCAGAGCCGGTCATCGAGGCTTTGACAGCCAGAAGGGGCAGCAGCAACAGAGCAGGTCATTGAGGCTTTGACAGCCAGAAGGGGCAGCGGCACCAGCACAGGTCGTTGAGGCTTTGAGAGCCCGAGAGGCAGAGGCAGCAGCGCAGTTCGTTGAGGCTTTGACAGCCAGAAGAGGCAGTGGCAGCAGCACAGGTCGTTGAGGCTTTGACAGGCAGAAGAGGCAGGGGCAGCAGCGCAGGTCATCGAGGCTTTGACAGCCAGAAGGGGCTGCGGCAGCAGCGCAGGTCATCGAGGCTTTGACAGTCAGAAGAGGCAGGGGCAGCAGCGCAGGTCATCGAGGCTTTGACAGCCCGAAGGGGCTGCGGGAGCAGAGCAGGTAGTCAAGGCTTTGACAGCCAGAAGAGGCAGCGGCAGCAGTGCAGATCACCGAGGCTTTGACAGCCAGAAGAGGTAGCGGCAGCATAGCAGGTCATGGAGGCTTTGACAGCTAGAAGAGGCAGCGGCAGCAGAGCAGGTCGTGGAGGCTTTGACAGCCAGAAGAGGCAGCGGCAGCATAGCAGGTGGTTGAGGCTTTGACAGGCAGAAGAGGCAGGGGCAGCAGCACAGGTCACCGAGGCTTTGACAGCCAGAAGGGGCAGAGGCAGCAGAGCAGGTAGTCAAGGCTTTGACAACCAGAAGGGGCAGCGGCAGCAGAGCAGGTCATCGAGGCTTTGAGAGCCAGAGAGGCAGTGGCAGCAGCGCAGATCGTTGAGGCTGTGACAGACAGAAGAGGCAGGGGCAGCAGCGCAGGTCATCGAGACTTTGACAGCCAGAAGGGGAAGCGGCAGCAGAGCAGGTCATCAAGGCTTTGACAGCCAGAAGGGGCAGTGGCAGCAGAGCAGGTCATCGAGAATTTGACAGCCAGAAGGGGCAGAGGCAGCAGAGCAGGTCATCGAGAATTTGACAGCCAGAAGAGGCAGAGGCAGCAGAGCAGGTCATCGAGGCTTTGACAGCCAGAAGAGGCAGAGGCAGCAGAGCAGGTCATCGAGGCTTTGACAGCCAGAAGGAGCAGAGGCAGCAGAGCAGGTCATCGAGAATTTGACAGCCAGAAGAGGCAGAGGCAGCAGCGCAGGTCGTCGAGGCTTTGACAGCCAGAAGAGGCAGAGGCAGCAGAGCAGGTCATCGAGAATTTGACAGCCAGAAGAGGCAGAGGCAGCAGAGCAGGTCGTCGAGGCTTTGACAGCCAGAAGAGGCAGAGGCCGCAGCGCAGGTCGTCGAGGCTTTGACAGCCAGAAGGGGCAGAGGCAGCAGAGCAGGTCATCGAGAATTTGACAGCCAGAAGGGGCAGTGGAAGCAGCACAGGTCGTTGAGGCTTTGACAGCCAGAAGGTGCTGCGGCAGCAGCGCAGGTCGTCGAGGCTTTGACAGCCAGAAGAGGCAGAGGCAGCAGCGTAGGTCGTCGAGGCTTTGTCAGCCAGAAGGGGCAGTGGAAGCAGCACAGGTCGTTGAGGCTTTGACAGCCAGAAGGGGCTGCGGCAGCAGCGCAGGTCGTTGAGGCTTTGACAGCCAGAAAAGGCAGAGGCAGCAGCGTAGGTCATCGAGGCTTTGACAGCCAGAAGGGGCAGTGGAAGCAGCACAGGTCGTTGAGGCTTTGACAGCCAGAAGGGGCTGCGGCAGCAGAGCAGGTCATCGAGACTTTGACAGCCAGAAGGGGCAGTGGAAGCAGCACAGGTCATCGGGGCTTTGACAACCAGAAGGGGCTGCGGCAGCAGCACAGGTCGTCGAGGCTTTGACAGCTAGAAGAGGCAGCGGCAGCAGCACAGGTCATCGAGGCTTTGACAGCCAGAAGAGGCCATGGCAGCAGAGCAGGTCATCGAGGCTTTGACAGCCAGAAGGGGCAGAGGCAGCAGAGCAGGTCATCGATAATTTGACAGCCAGAAGAGGCAGAGGCAGCAGCGCAGGTCATCGAGGATTTGTCAGCCAGAAGGGGCTGCAGCAGCAGCGCAGGTCATCGAGGCTTTGACAGCCAGAAGAGGCAGAGGCAGCAGAGCAGGTCATCGAGAATTTGACAGCCAGAAGAGGCAGCAGAGCAGGTCGTCGAGGCTTTGACAGCCAGAAGAGGCAGAGGCAGCAGCGCAGGTCGTCGAGGCTTTGACAGCCAGAAGGGGCAGAGGCAGCAGAGCAGGTCATCGAGAATTTGACAGCCAGAAGAGGCAGAGGCAGCAGCGCAGGTCGTCGAGGCTTTGACAGCCAGAAGAGGCAGAGGCAGCAGAGCAGGTCATCGAGGCTTTGACAGCCAGAAGGGGCAGCGGCAGCAGAGCAGGTCGTCGAGGCTTTGACAGCCAGAAGAGGCAGAGGCAGCAGCGCAGGTCGTCGAGGCTTTGACAGCCAGAAGGTGCTGCGGCAGCAGAGCAGGTCGTCGAGGCTTTGACAGCAAGAAGGGGCAGAGGCAGCAGAGCAGGTAGTCGAGGCTTTGACAGCCAGAAGAGGCAGAGGCAGCAGCGTAGGTCGTTGAGGCTTTGACAGCCAGAAGGGGCAGTGGAAGCAGCACAGGTCGTTGAGGCTTTGACAGCCAGAAGGGGCAGTGGAAGCAGCACAGGTCGTTGAGGCTTTGACAGCCAGAAGAGGCAGAGGCAGCAGCGTAGGTCGTCGAGGCTTTGACAGCCAGAAGGGGCAGTGGAAGCAGCACAGGTCGTTGAGGCTTTGACAGTCAGAAGAGGCAGGGGAGGCAGCGCAGGTCATCGAGGCTTTGACAGTCAGAAGAGGCTGCGGCAGCAGCGCAGGTCATCAAGGCTTTGACAGCCAGAAGGGGCAGAGGCAGCAGCACAGGTCATCGAGGTTTTGACAGCCAGAAGAGGCAGGGGCAGCAGAGCCGGTCATCGAGGCTTTGACAGCCAGAAGGGGCAGCAGCAACAGAGCAGGTCATTGAGGCTTTGACAGCCAGAAGGGGCAGCGGCACCAGCACAGGTCGTTGAGGCTTTGAGAGCCAGAGAGGCAGAGGCAGCAGCGCAGTTCGTTGAGGCTTTGACAGCCAGAAGAGGCAGTGGCAGCAGCACAGGTCGTTGAGGCTTTGACAGGCAGAAGAGGCAGGGGCAGCAGCGCAGGTCATCGAGGCTTTGACAGCCAGAAGGGGCTGCGGCAGCAGCGCAGGTCATCGAGGCTTTGACAGTCAGAAGAGGCAGGGGCAGCAGCGCAGGTCATCGAGGCTTTGACAGCCCGAAGGGGCTGCGGGAGCAGAGCAGGTAGTCAAGGCTTTGACAGCCAGAAGAGGCAGCGGCAGCAGTGCAGATCACCGAGGCTTTGACAGCCAGAAGAGGTAGCGGCAGCATAGCAGGTCATGGAGGCTTTGACAGCTAGAAGAGGCAGCGGCAGCAGAGCAGGTCGTGGAGGCTTTGACAGCCAGAAGAGGCAGCGGCAGCATAGCAGGTGGTTGAGGCTTTGACAGGCAGAAGAGGCAGGGGCAGCAGCACAGGTCACCGAGGCTTTGACAGCCAGAAGGGGCAGAGGCAGCAGAGCAGGTAGTCAAGGCTTTGACAACCAGAAGGGGCAGCGGCAGCAGAGCAGGTCATCGAGGCTTTGAGAGCCAGAGAGGCAGTGGCAGCAGCGCAGATCGTTGAGGCTGTGACAGACAGAAGAGGCAGGGGCAGCAGCGCAGGTCATCGAGACTTTGACAGCCAGAAGGGGAAGCGGCAGCAGAGCAGGTCATCAAGGCTTTGACAGCCAGAAGGGGCAGTGGCAGCAGAGCAGGTCATCGAGAATTTGACAGCCAGAAGGGGCAGAGGCAGCAGAGCAGGTCATCGAGAATTTGACAGCCAGAAGAGGCAGAGGCAGCAGAGCAGGTCATCGAGGCTTTGACAGCCAGAAGAGGCAGAGGCAGCAGAGCAGGTCATCGAGGCTTTGACAGCCAGAAGGAGCAGAGGCAGCAGAGCAGGTCATCGAGAATTTGACAGCCAGAAGAGGCAGAGGCAGCAGCGCAGGTCGTCGAGGCTTTGACAGCCAGAAGAGGCAGAGGCAGCAGAGCAGGTCATCGAGAATTTGACAGCCAGAAGAGGCAGAGGCAGCAGAGCAGGTCGTCGAGGCTTTGACAGCCAGAAGAGGCAGAGGCCGCAGCGCAGGTCGTCGAGGCTTTGACAGCCAGAAGGGGCAGAGGCAGCAGAGCAGGTCATCGAGAATTTGACAGCCAGAAGGGGCAGTGGAAGCAGCACAGGTCGTTGAGGCTTTGACAGCCAGAAGGTGCTGCGGCAGCAGCGCAGGTCGTCGAGGCTTTGACAGCCAGAAGAGGCAGAGGCAGCAGCGTAGGTCGTCGAGGCTTTGTCAGCCAGAAGGGGCAGTGGAAGCAGCACAGGTCGTTGA
Organism: Podarcis vaucheri; assembly: GCF_965113315.1. Lineage (NCBI taxonomy): Eukaryota > Metazoa > Chordata > Lepidosauria > Squamata > Lacertidae > Podarcis > Podarcis vaucheri. The sequence continues at coordinate 54,487 of NC_138763.1, forward strand.
GGCTTTGACAGCCAGAAGGGGCTGCGGCAGCAGCGCAGGTCGTTGAGGCTTTGACAGCCAGAAAAGGCAGAGGCAGCAGCGTAGGTCATCGAGGCTTTGACAGCCAGAAGGGGCAGTGGAAGCAGCACAGGTCGTTGAGGCTTTGACAGCCAGAAGGGGCTGCGGCAGCAGAGCAGGTCATCGAGACTTTGACAGCCAGAAGGGGCAGTGGAAGCAGCACAGGTCATCGAGGCTTTGACAACCAGAAGGGGCTGCGGCAGCAGCACAGGTCGTCGAGGCTTTGACAGCTAGAAGAGGCAGCGGCAGCAGCACAGGTCATCGAGGCTTTGACAGCCAGAAGAGGCCATGGCAGCAGCACAGGTCATCGAGGCTTTGACAGCCAGACGAGGCAGGGGCAGCAGCGCAGGTCATCGAGGCTTTGACAGCCAGAAGGGGCAGCGGCAGCAGCACAGGTCTTCGAGGCTTTGACAGCCAGAAGACGCAGTGGCAGCAGTGCAGCTCATCGAGGCTTTGACAGCCAGAAGCGACTGCGGCAGCAGAGCAGGTCGTCGAGGCTTTGACAGCCAGAAGAGGCAGAGGCCGCAGCGCAGGTCGTCGAGGCTTTGACAGCCAGAAGGGGCAGAGGCAGCAGAGCAGGTCATCGAGGCTTTGTCAGCCAGAAGGGCCATGGAAGCAGCACAGGTCGTTGAGGCTTTGACAGCCAGAAGGGGCTGCGGCAGCAGCGCAGGTCGTTGAGGCTTTGACAGCCAGAAAAGGCAGAGGCAGCAGCGTAGGTCATCGAGGCTTTGACAGCCAGAAGGGGCAGTGGAAGCAGCACAGGTCGTTGAGGCTTTGACAGCCAGAAGGGGCTGCGGCAGCAGAGCAGGTCATCGAGACTTTGACAGCCAGAAGGGGCAGTGGAAGCAGCACAGGTCATCGGGGCTTTGACAACCAGAAGGGGCTGCGGCAGCAGCACAGGTCGTCGAGGCTTTGACAGCTAGAAGAGGCAGCGGCAGCAGCACAGGTCATCGAGGCTTTGACAGCCAGAAGAGGCCATGGCAGCAGAGCAGGTCATCGAGGCTTTGACAGCCAGAAGGGGCAGAGGCAGCAGAGCAGGTCATCGAGAATTTGACAGCCAGAAGAGGCAGAGGCAGCAGCGCAGGTCATCGAGGATTTGTCAGCCAGAAGGGGCTGCAGCAGCAGCGCAGGTCATCGAGGCTTTGACAGCCAGAAGAGGCAGAGGCAGCAGAGCAGGTCATCGAGAATTTGACAGCCAGAAGAGGCAGCAGAGCAGGTCGTCGAGGCTTTGACAGCCAGAAGAGGCAGAGGCAGCAGCGCAGGTCGTCGAGGCTTTGACAGCCAGAAGGGGCAGAGGCAGCAGAGCAGGTCATCGAGAATTTGACAGCCAGAAGAGGCAGAGGCAGCAGCGCAGGTCGTCGAGGCTTTGACAGCCAGAAGAGGCAGAGGCAGCAGAGCAGGTCATCGAGGCTTTGACAGCCAGAAGGGGCAGCGGCAGCAGAGCAGGTCGTCGAGGCTTTGACAGCCAGAAGAGGCAGAGGCAGCAGCGCAGGTCGTCGAGGCTTTGACAGCCAGAAGGTGCTGCGGCAGCAGAGCAGGTCGTCGAGGCTTTGACAGCAAGAAGGGGCAGAGGCAGCAGAGCAGGTAGTCGAGGCTTTGACAGCCAGAAGAGGCAGAGGCAGCAGCGTAGGTCGTTGAGGCTTTGACAGCCAGAAGGGGCAGTGGAAGCAGCACAGGTCGTTGAGGCTTTGACAGCCAGAAGGGGCAGTGGAAGCAGCACAGGTCGTTGAGGCTTTGACAGCCAGAAGAGGCAGAGGCAGCAGCGTAGGTCGTCGAGGCTTTGACAGCCAGAAGGGGCAGTGGAAGCAGCACAGGTCGTTGAGGCTTTGACAGTCAGAAGAGGCAGGGGAGGCAGCGCAGGTCATCGAGGCTTTGACAGTCAGAAGAGGCTGCGGCAGCAGCGCAGGTCATCAAGGCTTTGACAGCCAGAAGGGGCAGAGGCAGCAGCACAGGTCATCGAGGTTTTGACAGCCAGAAGAGGCAGGGGCAGCAGAGCCGGTCATCGAGGCTTTGACAGCCAGAAGGGGCAGCAGCAACAGAGCAGGTCATTGAGGCTTTGACAGCCAGAAGGGGCAGCGGCACCAGCACAGGTCGTTGAGGCTTTGAGAGCCAGAGAGGCAGAGGCAGCAGCGCAGTTCGTTGAGGCTTTGACAGCCAGAAGAGGCAGTGGCAGCAGCACAGGTCGTTGAGGCTTTGACAGGCAGAAGAGGCAGGGGCAGCAGCGCAGGTCATCGAGGCTTTGACAGCCAGAAGGGGCTGCGGCAGCAGCGCAGGTCATCGAGGCTTTGACAGTCAGAAGAGGCAGGGGCAGCAGCGCAGGTCATCGAGGCTTTGACAGCCCGAAGGGGCTGCGGGAGCAGAGCAGGTAGTCAAGGCTTTGACAGCCAGAAGAGGCAGCGGCAGCAGTGCAGATCACCGAGGCTTTGACAGCCAGAAGAGGTAGCGGCAGCATAGCAGGTCATGGAGGCTTTGACAGCTAGAAGAGGCAGCGGCAGCAGAGCAGGTCGTGGAGGCTTTGACAGCCAGAAGAGGCAGCGGCAGCATAGCAGGTGGTTGAGGCTTTGACAGGCAGAAGAGGCAGGGGCAGCAGCACAGGTCACCGAGGCTTTGACAGCCAGAAGGGGCAGAGGCAGCAGAGCAGGTAGTCAAGGCTTTGACAACCAGAAGGGGCAGCGGCAGCAGAGCAGGTCATCGAGGCTTTGAGAGCCAGAGAGGCAGTGGCAGCAGCGCAGATCGTTGAGGCTGTGACAGACAGAAGAGGCAGGGGCAGCAGCGCAGGTCATCGAGACTTTGACAGCCAGAAGGGGAAGCGGCAGCAGAGCAGGTCATCAAGGCTTTGACAGCCAGAAGGGGCAGTGGCAGCAGAGCAGGTCATCGAGAATTTGACAGCCAGAAGGGGCAGAGGCAGCAGAGCAGGTCATCGAGAATTTGACAGCCAGAAGAGGCAGAGGCAGCAGAGCAGGTCATCGAGGCTTTGACAGCCAGAAGAGGCAGAGGCAGCAGAGCAGGTCATCGAGGCTTTGACAGCCAGAAGGAGCAGAGGCAGCAGAGCAGGTCATCGAGAATTTGACAGCCAGAAGAGGCAGAGGCAGCAGCGCAGGTCGTCGAGGCTTTGACAGCCAGAAGAGGCAGAGGCAGCAGAGCAGGTCATCGAGAATTTGACAGCCAGAAGAGGCAGAGGCAGCAGAGCAGGTCGTCGAGGCTTTGACAGCCAGAAGAGGCAGAGGCCGCAGCGCAGGTCGTCGAGGCTTTGACAGCCAGAAGGGGCAGAGGCAGCAGAGCAGGTCATCGAGAATTTGACAGCCAGAAGGGGCAGTGGAAGCAGCACAGGTCGTTGAGGCTTTGACAGCCAGAAGGTGCTGCGGCAGCAGCGCAGGTCGTCGAGGCTTTGACAGCCAGAAGAGGCAGAGGCAGCAGCGTAGGTCGTCGAGGCTTTGTCAGCCAGAAGGGGCAGTGGAAGCAGCACAGGTCGTTGAGGCTTTGACAGCCAGAAGGGGCTGCGGCAGCAGCGCAGGTCGTTGAGGCTTTGACAGCCAGAAAAGGCAGAGGCAGCAGCGTAGGTCATCGAGGCTTTGACAGCCAGAAGGGGCAGTGGAAGCAGCACAGGTCGTTGAGGCTTTGACAGCCAGAAGGGGCTGCGGCAGCAGAGCAGGTCATCGAGACTTTGACAGCCAGAAGGGGCAGTGGAAGCAGCACAGGTCATCGAGGCTTTGACAACCAGAAGGGGCTGCGGCAGCAGCACAGGTCGTCGAGGCTTTGACAGCTAGAAGAGGCAGCGGCAGCAGCACAGGTCATCGAGGCTTTGACAGCCAGAAGAGGCCATGGCAGCAGCACAGGTCATCGAGGCTTTGACAGCCAGACGAGGCAGGGGCAGCAGCGCAGGTCATCGAGGCTTTGACAGCCAGAAGGGGCAGCGGCAGCAGCACAGGTCATCGAGGCTTTGACAGCCAGAAGACGCAGTGGCAGCAGTGCAGCTCATCGAGGCTTTGACAGCCAGAAGCGACTGCGGCAGCAGAGCTGGTCATCGAGGCTTTGACAGCCAAAAGAGGCAGTGGAAGCAGCACAGGTCGTTGAGGCTTTGACAGCCAGAATAGGCTGCAGCAGCAGGGCAGGTCACCAAGGCTTTGAAAGCCAGAAGGGGCAGCGGCAGCACCACAGGTCGTTGAGGCTTTGAGAGCCAGAGAGGCAGCGGCAGCAGCGCAGATCTTTGAGGCTTTGACAGCCAGAAGAGGCAGGGGCAGCAGCGCAGGTCATCGAGGCTTTGTCAGCCAGAAGAGGCAGGGGCAGCAGCGCAGGTCATCGAGGCTTTGTCAGCCAGAAGGGGCTGCGGCAGCAGCGCAGGTCATCGAGGCTTTGACAGTCAGAAGAGGCAGGGGCAGCAGCGCAGGTTATCGAGACTTTGACATCCAGAAGGGGCAGGGGCAGCAGCGCAGGTCATCGAGGCTCTGACAGTCAGAAGAGGCAGGGGAAGCAGCGCAGGTCATCGAGGCTTTGACAGTCAGAAGAGGCTGCGGCAGCAGCGCAGGTCATCAAGGCTTTGACAGCCAGAAGGGGCAGAGGCAGCAGCACAGGTCATCGAGGTTTTGACAGCCAGAAGAGGCAGGGGCAGCATAGCAGGTCGTGGAGGCTTTGACAGCTAGAAGGGGCAGCAGCAACAGAGCAGGTCATTGAGGCTTTGACAGCCAGAAGGGGCAGCGGCAGCAGCACAGGTCGTTGAGGCTTTGAGAGCCAGAGAGGCAGAGGCAGCAGCGCAGTTCGTTGAGGCTTTGACAGCCAGAAGAGGCAGGGGCAGCAGCGCAGGTCATCGAGGCTTTGACAGCCCGAAGGGGCTGCGGGAGCAGAGCAGGTAGTCACGGCTTTGACAGCCAGAAGAGGCAGCGGCAGCAGTGCAGATCACCGAGGCTTTGACAGCCAGAAGAGGCAGCGGCAGCATAGCAGGTCATGGAGGCTTTGACAGCTAGAAGAGGCAGCGGCAGCAGAGCAGGTCGTGGAGGCTTTGACAGCCAGAAGAGGCAGCGGCAGCATAGCAGGTCGTTGAGGCTTTGACAGGCAGAAGAGGCAGGGGCAGCAGCACAGGTCACCGAGGCTTTGACAGCCAGAAGGGGCAGAGGCAGCAGAGCAGGTAGTCGAGGCTTTGACAGCCAGAAGGGGCAGCGGCAGCAGAGCAGGTCATCGAGGCTTTGAGAGCCAGAGAGGCAGTGGCAGCAGCGCAGATCGTTGAGGCTTTGACAGACAGAAGAGGCAGGGGCAGCAGCGCAGGTCATCGAGACTTTGACAGCCAGAAGGGGCAGCGGCAGCAGAGCAGGTCATCAAGGCTTTGACAGCCAGAAGGGGCTGCGGCAGCAGGGCAGGTCACTGAGGCTTTGAAAGCCAGAAGGGGCAGCGGCAGCAAAACAGGTCGTTGAGGCTTTGAGAGCCAGAGAGGCAGCGGCAGCAGCGCAGATCTTTGAGGCTTTGACAGATAGAAGAGGCAGTGGCAGCAGCACAAGTCGTTGAGGCTTTGAGAGCCAGAGAGGCAGCGGCAGCAGCGCAGATCTTTGAGGCTTTGACAGATAGAAGAGGCAGCGGCAGCAGCACAAGTCGTTGAGGCTTTGAGAGCCAGAGAGGCAGCGGCAGCAGCGCAGATCTTTGAGGCTTTGACAGATAGAAGAGGCAGTGGCAGCAGCACAGGTCGTTGAGGCTTTGAGAGCCAGAGAGGCAGCGGCAGCAGCACAGATCTTCGAGGCTTTGACAGATGGAAGAGGCAGCGGCAGCAGCACAAGTCGTTGAGGCTTTGAGAGCCAGAGAGGCAGAGGCAGCAGCGCAGTTCATTGAGGCTTTGACAGCCAGAAGAGGCAGTGGCAGCAGCACAGTTCGTTGAGGCTTTGACAGGCAGAAGAGGCAGGGGCAGCAGTGCAGGTCATCGAGGCTTTGACAGCCAGAAGAGGCAGCGGCAGCAGTGCAGATCACCGAGGCTTTGACAGCCAGAAGAGGCAGCGGCAGCATAGCAGGTCATGGAGGCTTTGATAGCTAGAAGAGGCAGCGGCAGCAGAGCAGGTCGTGGAGGCTTTGACAGCCAGAAGAGGCAGCGGCAGCATAGCAGGTCATTGAGGCTTTGACAGGCAGAAGAGGCAGGGGCAGCAGCACAGGTCACCGAGGCTTTGACAGCCAGAAGGGGCAGAGGCAGCAGAGCAGGTAGTCGAGGCTTTGACAGCCAGAAGGGGCAGCGGCAGCAGAGCAGGTGGTTGAGGCTTTGACAGGCAGAAGAGGCAGGGGCAGCAGCACAGGTCACCGAGGCTTTGACAGCCAGAAGGGGCAGAGGCAGCAGAGCCGGTCATCGAGGCTTTGACAGCCAGAAGGTGCTGCGGCAGCAGAGCAGGTCGTCGAGGCTTTGACAGCAAGAAGGGGCAGAGGCAGCAGAGCAGGTAGTCGAGGCTTTGACAGCCAGAAGAGGCAGAGGCAGCAGCGTAGGTCGTTGAGGCTTTGACAGCCAGAAGGGGCAGTGGAAGCAGCACAGGTCGTTGAGGCTTTGACAGCCAGAAGGGGCAGTGGAAGCAGCACAGGTCGTTGAGGCTTTGACAGCCAGAAGAGGCAGAGGCAGCAGCGTAGGTCGTCGAGGCTTTGACAGCCAGAAGGGGCAGTGGAAGCAGCACAGGTCGTTGAGGCTTTGACAGTCAGAAGAGGCAGGGGAGGCAGCGCAGGTCATCGAGGCTTTGACAGTCAGAAGAGGCTGCGGCAGCAGCGCAGGTCATCAAGGCTTTGACAGCCAGAAGGGGCAGAGGCAGCAGCACAGGTCATCGAGGTTTTGACAGCCAGAAGAGGCAGGGGCAGCAGAGCCGGTCATCGAGGCTTTGACAGCCAGAAGGGGCAGCAGCAACAGAGCAGGTCATTGAGGCTTTGACAGCCAGAAGGGGCAGCGGCACCAGCACAGGTCGTTGAGGCTTTGAGAGCCAGAGAGGCAGAGGCAGCAGCGCAGTTCGTTGAGGCTTTGACAGCCAGAAGAGGCAGTGGCAGCAGCACAGGTCGTTGAGGCTTTGACAGGCAGAAGAGGCAGGGGCAGCAGCGCAGGTCATCGAGGCTTTGACAGCCAGAAGGGGCTGCGGCAGCAGCGCAGGTCATCGAGGCTTTGACAGTCAGAAGAGGCAGGGGCAGCAGCGCAGGTCATCGAGGCTTTGACAGCCCGAAGGGGCTGCGGGAGCAGAGCAGGTAGTCAAGGCTTTGACAGCCAGAAGAGGCAGCGGCAGCAGTGCAGATCACCGAGGCTTTGACAGCCAGAAGAGGTAGCGGCAGCATAGCAGGTCATGGAGGCTTTGACAGCTAGAAGAGGCAGCGGCAGCAGAGCAGGTCGTGGAGGCTTTGACAGCCAGAAGAGGCAGCGGCAGCATAGCAGGTGGTTGAGGCTTTGACAGGCAGAAGAGGCAGGGGCAGCAGCACAGGTCACCGAGGCTTTGACAGCCAGAAGGGGCAGAGGCAGCAGAGCAGGTAGTCAATGCTTTGACAACCAGAAGGGGCAGCGGCAGCAGAGCAGGTCATCGAGGCTTTGAGAGCCAGAGAGGCAGTGGCAGCAGCGCAGATCGTTGAGGCTGTGACAGACAGAAGAGGCAGGGGCAGCAGCGCAGGTCATCGAGACTTTGACAGCCAGAAGGGGAAGCGGCAGCAGAGCAGGTCATCAAGGCTTTGACAGCCAGAAGGGGCAGTGGCAGCAGAGCAGGTCATCGAGAATTTGACAGCCAGAAGGGGCAGAGGCAGCAGAGCAGGTCATCGAGAATTTGACAGCCAGAAGAGGCAGAGGCAGCAGAGCAGGTCATCGAGGCTTTGACAGCCAGAAGAGGCAGAGGCAGCAGAGCAGGTCATCGAGGCTTTGACAGCCAGAAGGAGCAGAGGCAGCAGAGCAGGTCATCGAGAATTTGACAGCCAGAAGAGGCAGAGGCAGCAGCGCAGGTCGTCGAGGCTTTGACAGCCAGAAGAGGCAGAGGCAGCAGAGCAGGTCATCGAGAATTTGACAGCCAGAAGAGGCAGAGGCAGCAGAGCAGGTCGTCGAGGCTTTGACAGCCAGAAGAGGCAGAGGCCGCAGCGCAGGTCGTCGAGGCTTTGACAGCCAGAAGGGGCAGAGGCAGCAGAGCAGGTCATCGAGAATTTGACAGCCAGAAGGGGCAGTGGAAGCAGCACAGGTCGTTGAGGCTTTGACAGCCAGAAGGTGCTGCGGCAGCAGCGCAGGTCGTCGAGGCTTTGACAGCCAGAAGAGGCAGAGGCAGCAGCGTAGGTCGTCGAGGCTTTGTCAGCCAGAAGGGGCAGTGGAAGCAGCACAGGTCGTTGAGGCTTTGACAGCCAGAAGGGGCTGCGGCAGCAGCGCAGGTCGTTGAGGCTTTGACAGCCAGAAAAGGCAGAGGCAGCAGCGTAGGTCATCGAGGCTTTGACAGCCAGAAGGGGCAGTGGAAGCAGCACAGGTCGTTGAGGCTTTGACAGCCAGAAGGGGCTGCGGCAGCAGAGCAGGTCATCGAGACTTTGACAGCCAGAAGGGGCAGTGGAAGCAGCACAGGTCATCGGGGCTTTGACAACCAGAAGGGGCTGCGGCAGCAGCACAGGTCGTCGAGGCTTTGACAGCTAGAAGAGGCAGCGGCAGCAGCACAGGTCATCGAGGCTTTGACAGCCAGAAGAGGCCATGGCAGCAGCACAGGTCATCGAGGCTTTGACAGCCAGACGAGGCAGGGGCAGCAGCGCAGGTCATCGAGGCTTTGACAGCCAGAAGGGGCAGCGGCAGCAGCACAGGTCATCGAGGCTTTGACAGCCAGAAGACGCAGTGGCAGCAGTGCAGCTCATCGAGGCTTTGACAGCCAGAAGCGACTGCGGCAGCAGAGCTGGTCATCGAGGCTTTGACAGCCAAAAGAGGCAGTGGAAGCAGCACAGGTCGTTGAGGCTTTGACAGCCAGAATAGGCTGCAGCAGCAGGGCAGGTCACCAAGGCTTTGAAAGCCAGAAGGGGCAGCGGCAGCACCACAGGTCGTTGAGGCTTTGAGAGCCAGAGAGGCAGCGGCAGCAGCGCAGATCTTTGAGGCTTTGACAGCCAGAAGAGGCAGGGGCAGCAGCGCAGGTCATCGAGGCTTTGTCAGCCAGAAGAGGCAGGGGCAGCAGCGCAGGTCATCGAGGCTTTGTCAGCCAGAAGGGGCTGCGGCAGCAGCGCAGGTCATCGAGGCTTTGACAGTCAGAAGAGGCAGGGGCAGCAGCGCAGGTCATCGAGACTTTGACATCCAGAAGGGGCAGGGGCAGCAGCGCAGGTCATCGAGGCTCTGACAGTCAGAAGAGGCAGGGGAAGCAGCGCAGGTCATCGAGGCTTTGACAGTCAGAAGAGGCTGCGGCAGCAGCGCAGGTCATCAAGGCTTTGACAGCCAGAAGGGGCAGAGGCAGCAGCACAGGTCATCGAGGTTTTGACAGCCAGAAGAGGCAGGGGCAGCATAGCAGGTCGTGGAGGCTTTGACAGCTAGAAGGGGCAGCAGCAACAGAGCAGGTCATTGAGGCTTTGACAGCCAGAAGGGGCAGCGGCAGCAGCACAGGTCGTTGAGGCTTTGAGAGCCAGAGAGGCAGAGGCAGCAGCGCAGTTCGTTGAGGCTTTGACAGCCAGAAGAGGCAGGGGCAGCAGCGCAGGTCATCGAGGCTTTGACAGCCCGAAGGGGCTGCGGGAGCAGAGCAGGTAGTCACGGCTTTGACAGCCAGAAGAGGCAGCGGCAGCAGTGCAGATCACCGAGGCTTTGACAGCCAGAAGAGGCAGCGGCAGCATAGCAGGTCATGGAGGCTTTGACAGCTAGAAGAGGCAGCGGCAGCAGAGCAGGTCGTGGAGGCTTTGACAGCCAGAAGAGGCAGCGGCAGCATAGCAGGTCGTTGAGGCTTTGACAGGCAGAAGAGGCAGGGGCAGCAGCACAGGTCACCGAGGCTTTGACAGCCAGAAGGGGCAGAGGCAGCAGAGCAGGTAGTCGAGGCTTTGACAGCCAGAAGGGGCAGCGGCAGCAGAGCAGGTCATCGAGGCTTTGAGAGCCAGAGAGGCAGTGGCAGCAGCGCAGATCGTTGAGGCTTTGACAGACAGAAGAGGCAGGGGCAGCAGCGCAGGTCATCGAGACTTTGACAGCCAGAAGGGGCAGCGGCAGCAGAGCAGGTCATCAAGGCTTTGACAGCCAGAAGGGGCTGCGGCAGCAGGGCAGGTCACTGAGGCTTTGAAAGCCAGAAGGGGCAGCGGCAGCAATACAGGTCGTTGAGGCTTTGAGAGCCAGAGAGGCAGCGGCAGCAGCGCAGATCTTTGAGGCTTTGACAGATAGAAGAGGCAGTGGCAGCAGCACAAGTCGTTGAGGCTTTGAGAGCCAGAGAGGCAGCGGCAGCAGCGCAGATCTTTGAGGCTTTGACAGATAGAAGAGGCAGCGGCAGCAGCACAAGTCGTTGAGGCTTTGAGAGCCAGAGAGGCAGCGGCAGCAGCGCAGATCTTTGAGGCTTTGACAGATAGAAGAGGCAGTGGCAGCAGCACAGGTCGTTGAGGCTTTGAGAGCCAGAGAGGCAGCGGCAGCAGCACAGATCTTCGAGGCTTTGACAGATGGAAGAGGCAGCCGCAGCAGCACAAGTCGTTGAGGCTTTGAGAGCCAGAGAGGCAGAGGCAGCAGCGCAGTTCATTGAGGCTTTGACAGCCAGAAGAGGCAGTGGCAGCAGCACAGTTCGTTGAGGCTTTGACAGGCAGAAGAGGCAGGGGCAGCAGTGCAGGTCATCGAGGCTTTGACAGCCAGAAGAGGCAGCGGCAGCAGTGCAGATCACCGAGGCTTTGACAGCCAGAAGAGGCAGCGGCAGCATAGCAGGTCATGGAGGCTTTGATAGCTAGAAGAGGCAGCGGCAGCAGAGCAGGTCGTGGAGGCTTTGACAGCCAGAAGAGGCAGCGGCAGCATAGCAGGTCATTGAGGCTTTGACAGGCAGAAGAGGCAGGGGCAGCAGCACAGGTCACCGAGGCTTTGACAGCCAGAAGGGGCAGAGGCAGCAGAGCAGGTAGTCGAGGCTTTGACAGCCAGAAGGGGCAGCGGCAGCAGAGCAGGTCATCGAGGCTTTGAGAGCCAGAGAGGCAGTGGCAGCAGCGCAGATCGTTGAGGCTTTGACAGACAGAAGAGGCAGGGGCAGCAGCGCAGGTCATCGAGACTTTGACAGCCAGAAGGGGCAGCGGCAGCAGAGCAGGTCATCAAGGCTTTGACAGCCGGAAGGGGCTGCGGCAGCAGGGCAGGTCACTGAGGCTTTGAAAGCCAGAAAGGGCAGCGGCAGCAGCACAGGTCGTTGAGGCTTTGAGAGCCAGAGAGGCAGCGGCAGCAGCGCAGATGTTTGAGGCTTTGACAGATAGAAGAGGCAGTGGCAGCAGCACAGGTAGTTGAGGCTTTCAGAGCCAGAAGGGGCTGCGGCAGCAGCGCAGGTCATCGAGGCTTTGACAGCCAGAAGGGGCAGCGGCAGCAGAGCAGGTAGTCAAGGCTTTGACAGCCAGAATAGGCAGCGGAAGCATAGCAGGTTGTGGAGGCATTGACAGCCAGAAGAGGCAGTGGCAGCAGCGCAGGTCATCGAGACTTTGACAGCCAGAAGGGGCAGTGGAAGCAGCACAGGTCATCGGGGCTTTGACAACCAGAAGGGGCTGCGGCAGCAGCGCAGGTCATCGAGACTTTGACAGCCAGAAGGGGCAGCGGCAGCAGAGCAGGTCATCAAGGCTTTGACAGCCAGAAGGGGCTGCGGCAGCAGGGCAGGTCACTGAGGCTTTGAAAGCCAGAAGGGGCAGCGGCAGCAATACAGGTCGTTGAGGCTTTGAGAGCCAGAGAGGCAGCGGCAGCAGCGCAGATCTTTGAGGCTTTGACAGATAGAAGAGGCAGTGGCAGCAGCACAAGTCGTTGAGGCTTTGAGAGCCAGAGAGGCAGCGGCAGCAGCGCAGATCTTTGAGGCTTTGACAGATAGAAGAGGCAGCGGAAGCAGCACAAGTCGTTGAGGCTTTGAGAGCCAGAGAGGCAGAGGCAGCAGCGCAGTTCATTGAGGCTTTGACAGCCAGAAGAGGCAGTGGCAGCAGCACAGTTCGTTGAGGCTTTGACAGGCAGAAGAGGCAGGGGCAGCAGCGCAGGTCATCGAGGCTTTGACAGCCAGAAGAGGCAGCGGCAGCAGTGCAGATCATCGAGGCTTTGACAGCCAGAAGAGGCAGCGGCAGCATAGCAGGTCATGGAGGCTTTGATAGCTAGAAGAGGCAGCGGCAGCAGAGCAGGTCGTGGAGGCTTTGACAGCCAGAAGAGGCAGCGGCAGCATAGCAGGTCCTTGAGGCTTTGACAGGCAGAAGAGGCAGGGGCAGCAGCACAGGTCACCGAGGCTTTGACAGCCAGAAGGGGCAGAGGCAGCAGAGCAGGTAGTCGAGGCTTTGACAGCCAGAAGGGGCAGCACAGCAGAGCAGGTCATCGAGGCTTTGAGAGCCAGAGAGGCAGTGGCAGCAGCGCAGATCGTTGAGGCTTTGACAGACAGAAGAGGCAGGGGCAGCAGCGCAGGTCATCGAGACTTTGACAGGCAGAAGGGGCAGCGGCAGCAGAGCAGGTCATCAAGGCTTTGACAGCCGGAAGGGGCTGCGGCAGCAGGGCAGGTCACTGAGGCTTTGAAAGCCAGAAAGGGCAGCGGCAGCAGCACAGGTCGTTGAGGCTTTGAGAGCCAGAGAGGCAGCGGCAGCAGCGCAGATGTTTGAGGCTTTGACAGATAGAAGAGGCAGTGGCAGCAGCACAGGTAGTTGAGGCTTTCAGAGCCAGAAGGGGCTGCGGCAGCAGCGCAGGTCATCGAGGCTTTGACAGCCAGAAGGGGCAGCGGCAGCAGAGCAGGTAGTCAAGGCTTTGACAGCCAGAAGAGGCAGTGGCAGCAGCGCAGGTAATCGAGACTTTGACAGCCAGAAGGGGCAGTGGAAGCAGCACAGGTCATCGGGGCTTTGACAACCAGAAGGGGCTGCGGCAGCAGCGCAGGTCGTCGAGGCTTTGACAGCTAGAAGAGGCAGCGGCAGCAGCACAGGTCATTGAGGCTTTGACACCCAGAAGAGGCCATGGCAGCAGCACAGGTCATCGAGGCTTTGACAGCCAGAAGAGGCAGCGGCAGCAGCACAGGTCATCGAGGTTTTGACAGCCAGAAGGGGCAGTGACAGCAGAGCACGTAGTCGAGGCTTTGACAGCCAGAAGGGGCAGCGGCAGCAGCACAGGTCATCGAGGCTTTGACAGCCAGAAGACGCAGTGGCAGCAGTCCAGCTCATCGAGGCTTTGACAGCCAAAAGAGGCAGTGGAAGCAGTACAGGTCGTTGAGGCTTTGAGAGCCAGAAGCGACTGCAGCAGCAGGGCAGGTCACCGAGGCTTTGAAAGCCAGAAGGGGCAGCGGCAGCACCACAGGTCGTTGAGGCTTTGAGAGCCAGAGATGCAGCGGCAGCAGCGCAGATCTTTGAGGCTTTGACAGCCAGAAGAGGCAGTGGCAGCAGCACAGTTCGTTGAGGCTTTGACAGGCAGAAGAGGCAGGGGCAGCAGCGCAGGTCATCGAGGCTTTGACAGCCAGAAGAGGCAGCGGCAGCAGTGCAGATCATCGAGGCTTTGACAGCCAGAAGAGGCAGCGGCAGCATAGCAGGTCATGGAGGCTTTGATAGCTAGAAGAGGCAGCGGCAGCAGAGCAGGTCGTGGAGGCTTTGACAGCCAGAAGAGGCAGCGGCAGCATAGCAGGTCCTTGAGGCTTTGACAGGCAGAAGAGGCAGGGGCAGCAGCACAGGTCACCGAGGCTTTGACAGCCAGAAGGGGCAGAGGCAGCAGAGCAGGTAGTCGAGGCTTTGACAGCCAGAAGGGGCAGCACAGCAGAGCAGGTCATCGAGGCTTTGAGAGCCAGAGAGGCAGTGGCAGCATCGCAGATCGTTGAGGCTTTGACAGACAGAAGAGGCAGGGGCAGCAGCGCAGGTCATCGAGACTTTGACAGCCAGAAGGGGCAGCGGCAGCAGAGCAGGTCATCAAGGCTTTGACAGCCAGAAGGGGCTGCGGCAGCAGGGCAGGTCACTGAGGCTTTGAAAGCCAGAAGGGGCAGCGGCAGCAATACAGGTCGTTGAGGCTTTGAGAGCCAGAGAGGCAGCGGCAGCAGCGCAGATCTTTGAGGCTTTGACAGATAGAAGAGGCAGTGGCAGCAGCACAAGTCGTTGAGGCTTTGAGAGCCAGAGAGGCAGCGGCAGCAGCGCAGATCTTTGAGGCTTTGACAGATAGAAGAGGCAGCGGCAGCAGCACAGGTCGTTGAGGCTTTGAGAGCCAGAGAGGCAGCGGCAGCAGCGCAGATGTTTGAGGCTTTGACAGATAGAAGAGGCAGTGGCAGCAGCACAGGTAGTTGAGGCTTTGAGAGCCAGAGAGGCAGCGGCAGCAGCGCAGATGTTTGAGGCTTTGACAGATAGAAGAGGCAGCGGCAGCAGCACAGGTCGTTGAGGCTTTGAGAGCCAGAGAGGCAGCGGCAGCAGCGCAGATGTTTGAGGCTTTGACAGATAGAAGAGGCAGTGGCAGCAGCACAGGTAGTTGAGGCTTTCAGAGCCAGAAGGGGCTGCGGCAGCAGCGCAGGTCATCGAGGCTTTGACAGCCAGAAGGGGCAGCGGCAGCAGAGCAGGTAGTCAAGGCTTTGACAGCCAGAAGAGGCAGCGGAAGCATAGCAGGTTGTGGAGGCATTGACAGCCAGAAGAGGCAGTGGCAGCAGCGCAGGTCATCGAGACTTTGACAGCCAGAAGGGGCAGTGGCAGCAGCGCAGGTCATCGAGGCTTTGTCAGCCAGAAGGGGCTGCGGCAGCAGCGCAGGTCATCGAGGCTTTGACAGTCAGAAGAGGCAGTGGCAGCAGAGCAGGTCGTCGAGGCTTTGTCAGCCAGAAGAGGCAGGGGCAGCAAAGCAGGTCATCGAGGCTTTGACAGCCAGAAGAGGCAGTGGCAGCAGAGCAGGTCATCGAAGCTTAGACAGCCAGAAGGGGCAGCGGCAGCAGAGCAGGTAGTCAAGGCTTTGACAGCCAGAAGGGGCAGCGGCAGCAGAGCAGGTCATCGAGGCTTTGACAGCCAGAAGAGGCAGTGGCAGCAGCACAGGTCGTTGAGGCTTTGACAGGAAGAAGGGGCAGCGGCAGCAGAGCAGGTCATCAAGGCTTTGACAGCCATTAGGGGCAGCGGCAGCGGCAGCAGCACAGGTAGTTGAGGCTTTGAGAGCCAGAGAGGCAGCGGCAGCAGCGCAGATCGTTGAGGCTTTGACAGCTAGAAGAGGCAGGGGCAGCAGCACAGGTCGTTGAGGCTTTGACAGGCAGAAGAGGCAGGGGCAGCAGCGCAGGTCATCGAGGCTTTGACAGTCAGAAGAGGCAGGGGCAGCAGCGCAGGTCCTCGAGGCTTTGTCAGCCAGAAGGGGCAGCGGCAGCAGCGCAGGTCATCGAGGCTCTGACAGTCAGAAGAGGCAGGGGCAGCAGCGCAGGTCATCGAGGATTTGTCAGCCAGAAGGGGCTGCAGCAGCAGCGCAGGTCATCGAGGCTTTGACAGTCAGAAGAGGCAGGGGCAGCAGCGCAGGTCATCGAGGCTTTGACAGCCAGAAGGGGCTGCGGGAGCATAGCAGGTAATTGAGGCTTTGATAGCCAGAAGGGGCAGCGACAGCAGCGCAGATCGTTGAGGCTTTGACAGCCAGAAGAGGCAGTGGCAGCAGCACAGGTCGTTGAGGCTTTGACAGACAGAAGAGGCAGGGGCAGCAGCGCAGGTCATCGAGGCTTTGACAGCCAGAAGGGGCAGCGGCAGCAGAGCAGGTAGTCAAGGCTTTGACAGCCAGAAGAGGCAGCGGCAGCAGTGCAGGTCACCGAGGCTTTGACAGCCAGAAGAGGCAGCGGCAGCATAGCAGGTAATTGAGGCTTTGATAGCCAGAAGGGGCAGCGACAGCAGCGCAGATCGTTGAGGCTTTGACAGCCAGAAGAGGCAGTGGCAGCAGCACAGGTCGTTGAGGCTTTGACAGACAGAAGAGGCAGGGGCAGCAGCGCAGGTCATCGAGGCTTTGACAGCCAGAAGGGGCAGCGGCAGCAGAGCAGGTCATCAAGGCTTTGACAGCCAGAAGAGGCAGCGGCAGCAGAACGGGTCATCGAGGCTTTGACAGCCAGAAGGGGCTGCGGCAGCAGCACAGGTAGTCAAGGCTTTGACAGCCAGAAGGGGCAGTGGCAGCATAGCAGGTCGTGGAGGCTTGGACAGCCAGAAGAGACAACGGCAGCAGCACCGGTCATTGAGGCTTTGACGGACAAAGAGGCAGCGGCAGCAGCGCAGATTGTTGAGGCTTTGACAGCCAGTAGAGGCAGTGGCAGCAGCGCAGTTCATCGAGGCCTTGACAGGCAGACGGGGCTGTGGCAGCAGCGCAGGTCGCTGAGGCTTTGGCAG
The DNA here is from genome assembly GCF_965113315.1 of Podarcis vaucheri. Lineage (NCBI taxonomy): Eukaryota > Metazoa > Chordata > Lepidosauria > Squamata > Lacertidae > Podarcis > Podarcis vaucheri. Next base: position 70,927 of record NC_138763.1, read on the forward strand.
CCAGAAGATGCAGTGGCAGCAGCACAGGTGGTCTAACTGGCAGAACAGCGGCAGCAGCACAGGTGGTCTAACTGGCAGAACAGCGGCAGCAGCACAGGTGGTCTAACTGGCAGAACAGCGGCAGCAGCACAGGTGGTCTAAGTGGCAGAACAGCGGCAGCAGCACAGGTGGTCTAACTGGCAGAACAGCGGCATTGAAAGCAGTACAGGTCGTTGAGGCTTTGACAGCCAGAAGAGGCAGCGGCAGCAGTGCTGGTCGTTGAGGCTTTGATAGCCAGAAGAGGCAGTGGTACCAGCGCAGGTTGTTGAGGCTTTGACAGCCGGAAGGAGCTGCGGCAGCAGAGCAGGTCATTGAGGCTTTGACAGCCAGAACGGGCTGCGGCAGCAGTGCAGGTCATTGAGGCTTTGACAGCCAGAAGAGGCAGTGGAAGCAGCAGAGGTCGTTGAGGCTTTGACAGCCAGAATAGGCTGTGGCAGCAGCGCAGGTCACCGAGGCTTTGAAAGCCAGAAGGGGCAGCAGCAGCAGCACAGGTCGTTGAAGCTTTGAGAGCCAGAGAGGCAGCGGCAGCAGCGCAGATCTTTGAGGCTTTGACAGCCAGAAGAGGGAGTGGCAGCAGCACAGGTAGTTGAGGCTTTGAGAGCCAGAAGGGGCTGCGGCAGCAGCGCAGGTCATCGAGGCTTTGACAGCCAGAAGGGGCAGCGGCAGCAGAGCCGGTCATCGAGGCTTTGACAGCCAGAAGGAGCTGCGGCAGCAGAGCAGGTAGTCAAGGCTTTGACAGTCAGAAGAGGCAGCGGCAGCATAGCAGGTCGTGGAGGCTTTGACAGCTAGAAGGGGCAGCAGCAGGAGAGCACGTCATTGAGGCTTTGACAGTCAGAAGGCGCAGCGGCAGCAGTACAGGTTGTTGAGGCTTTGAGAGCCAGAGAGGCAGTGGCAGCAGCGCAGATCGTTGAGGCTTTGACAGCCAGAAGGGGCAGCGGCAGCAGAGCCGGTCATTGAGGCTTTGACAGCCCGAAGGGGCTGCGGGAGCAAAGCAGGTAGTCAAGGCTTTGAAAGCCAGAAGAGGCAGCGGCAGCAGTGCAGATCACCGAGGCTTTGACAGCCAGAAGAGGCAGCGGCAGCATAGCAGGTCATGGAGGCTTTGACAGCTAGAAGAGGCAGCGGCAGCAGAGCAGGTCGTGGAGGCTTTGACAGCTAGAAGAGGCAGCGGCAGCAGAGCAGGTCATGGAGGCTTTGACAGCCAGAAGAGGCAGCGGCAGCATAGCAGGTCATTGAGGCTTTGACAGGCAGAAGAGGCAGGGGCAGCAGCACAGGTCACCGAGGCTTTGACAGCCAGAAGGGGCAGAGGCAGCAGAGCAGGTAGTCGAGGCTTTGACAGCCAGAAGGGGTAGCAGCAGCAGAGCAGGTCATCGAGGCTTTGAGAGCCAGAGAGGCAGTGGCAGCAGCGCAGATCGTTGAGGCTTTGACAGCCAGAAGGGGCAGCGGCAGCAGAGCAGGTCATCAAGGCTTTGACAGCCGGAAGGGGCTGCGGCAGCAGGGCAGGTCACTGAGGCTTTGAAAGCCAGAAGGGGCAGCGGCAGCAGCACAGGTCGTTGAGGCTTTGAGAGCCAGAGAGGCAGCGGCAGCAGCGCAGATCTTTGAGGCTTTGACAGATAGAAGAGGCAGTGGCAGCAGCACAGGTAGTTGAGGGTTTCAGAGCCAGAAGGGGCTGCGGCAGCAGCGCAGGTCATCGAGGCTTTGACAGCCAGAAGAGGCAGCGGAAGCATAGCAGGTTGTGGAGGCATTGACAGCCAGAAGAGGCAGTGGCAGCAGCGCAGGTCATCGAGACTTTGACAGCCAGAAGGGGCAGTGGCAGCAGCGCAGGTCATCGAGGCTTTGTCAGCCAGAAGGGGCTGCGGCAGCAGCGCAGGTCATCGAGGCTTTGACAGTCAGAAGAGGCAGTGGCAGCAGAGCAGGTCGTCGAGGCTTTGTCAGCCAGAAGAGGCAGGGGCAGCAAAGCAGGTCATCGAGGCTTTGACAGCCAGAAGAGGCAGTGGCAGCAGAGCAGGTCATCGAAGCTTAGACAGCCAGAAGGGGCAGCGGCAGCAGAGCAGGTCATCGAGGGTTTGACAGCCAGAAGAGGCAGTGGCAGCAGCACAGGTCGTTGAGGCTTTGACAGCCAGAAGAGGCAGTGGCAGCAGCACAGGTCGTTGAGGCTTTGACAGGAAGAAGGGGCAGCGGCAGCAGAGCAGGTCATCAAGGCTTTGACAACCAGAAGGGGCAGCGGCAGCGGCAGCAGCACAGGTAGTTGAGGCTTTGAGAGCCAGAGAGGCAGCGGCAGCAGCACAGGTCGTTGAGGCTTTGACAGGCAGAAGAGGCAGGGGCAGCAGCGCAGGTCCTCGAGGCTTTGTCAGCCAGAAGGGGCAGTGGCAGCAGCGCAGGTCATCGAGGCTTTGACAGTCAGAAGAGGCAGGGGCAGCAGCGCAGGTCATCGAGGATTTGTCAGCCAGAAGGGGCTGCAGCAGCAGCGCAGGTCATCGAGGCTTTGACAGTCAGAAGAGGCAGGGGCAGCAGCTCAGGCCATCGAGGCTTTCTCAGCCAGAAGGGGCAGCGGCAGCAGAGCCGGTCATCGAGGCTTTGACAGCCAGAAGGGGCTGCGGGAGCAAAGCAGGTAGTCAAGGCTTTGACAGCCAGAAGGCGCAGCGGCAGCAGTACAGGTCGTTGAGGCTTTGAGAGCCAGAGAGGCAGCGGCAGCAGCGCAGATCGTTGAGGCTTTGACAGCCAGAAGAGCCAGTGGCAGCAGCACAGGTCGTTGAGGCTTTGACAGGCAGAAGAGGCAGGGGCAGCAGCGCAGGTCATCGAGGCTTTGACAGGCAGAAGAGGCAGGGGCAGCAGCGCAGGTCATCGAGACTTTGACAGCCAGAAGGGGCAGTGGCAGCAGAGCAGGTCATCAAGGCTTTGACAGCCAGAAGGGGCTGCGGCAGCAGGGCAGGTCACCGAGGCTTTGACAGCCAGAAGGGGCTGCGGCAGCAGCACAGGTCGTTGAGGCCTTGAGAGCCAGAGAGGCAGAGGCAGCAGAGCAGGTCATCGAGAATTTGACAGCCAGAAGAGACAGCGGCAGCAGCGCAGGTCATCAAGGCTTTGACAGCCAGAAGGGGCTGCGGCAGCAGGGCAGGTCACTGAGGCTTTGAAAGCCAGAAGGGGCAGCGGCAGCAGCACAGGTCCTTGAGGCTTTGAGAGCCAGAGAGGCAGCAGCAGCAGCGCAGATCTTTGAGGCTTTGACAGATAGAAGAGGCAGTGGCAGCAGCACAGGTAGTTGAGGCTTTCAGAGCCAGAAGGGGCTGCGGCAGCAGCGCAGGTCATCGAGGCTTTGACAGCCAGAAGGAGCAGCGGCAGCAGAGCAGGTAGTCAAGGCTTTGACAGCCAGAAGAGGCAGCGGGAGCATAGCAGGTTGTGGAGGCTTTGACAGCCAGAAGAGGCAGTGGCAGCAGCGCAGGTCATCGAGACTTTGACAGCCAGAAGGGGCAGCGGCAGCAGAGCAGGTCATCGAGGCTTTGACAGCCAGAAGAGGCAGTGGCAGCAGAGCAGGTCATCGAGGCTTAGACAGCCAGAAGGGGCAGCGGCAGCAGAGCAGGTAGTCAAGGCTTTGACAGCCAGAAGGGGCAGCGGCAGCAGAGCAGGTCATCGAGGCTTTGACAGCCAGAAGAGGCAGTGGCAGCAGCACAGGTTGTTGAGGCTTTGACAGGCAGAAGGGGCAGCGGCAGCAGCGCAGATCGTTGAGGCTTTGACAGCCAGAAGAGGCAGGGGCAGCAGCACAGGTCGTTGAGGCTTTGACAGGCAGAAGAGGCAGGGGCAGCAGCGCAGGTCCTCGAGGCTTTATCAGCCAGAAGGGGCAGCGGCAGCAGCGCAGGTCATCGAGGCTTTGACAGTCAGAAGAGGCAGGGGCAGCAGCGCAGGTCATCGAGGCTTTGTCAGCCAGAAGGGGCTGCGGCAGCAGCGCAGGTCATCGAGGCTTTGACAGTCAGAAGAGGCAGGGGCAGCAGCGCAGGTCATCGAGGCTTTCTCAGCCAGAAGGGGCAGTGGTACCAGCGCAGGTTGTTGAGGCTTTGACAGCCAGAAGGAGCTGCGGCAGCAGAGCAGGTCATTGAGGCTTTGACAGCCAGAATAGGCTGCGGCAGCAGCACAGGTCGCTGAGCCTTTGAGAGCCAGAGAGGCAGCGGCAGCAGCGCAGATCTTTGAGGCTTTGACAGCCAGAAGAGGCAGTGGCAGCATAGCAGGTTGTGGAGGCTTTGACAGCTAGAAGGGGCAGCGGCAGCAGAGCAGGTCACCGAGGCTTTGACAGCCAGAAGTGGCAGCGGCAGCAGCACAGGTCGTTGAGGCTTTGAGAGCCAGAGAGGCAGCGGCAGCAGCGCAGGTCATCGAGACTTTGACAGCCAGAAGGGGCAGCGGCAGCATAGCAGATCGTGGAGGCTTTGACAGCTAGAAGGGGCAGCAGCAGGAGAGCACGTCATTGAGGCTTTGACAGCCAGAAGGCGCAGCGGCAGCAGTACAGGTCGTTGAGGCTTTGAGAGCCAGAGAGGCAGCGGCAGCAGCGCAGATCGTTGAGGCTTTGACAGCCAGAAGAGCCAGTGGCAGCAGCACAGGTCGTTGAGGCTTTGACAGGCAGAAGAAGCAGGGGCAGCAGCGCAGGTCATCGAGGCTTTGACAGCCAGAAGAGGCAGCGGCAGCAGAGCAGGTCATCGAGGCTTTGACAGCCAGAAGGGGCAGTGGCAGCAGCACAGGTCACTGAGGCTTTGAGAGCCAGAGAGTCAGCGGCAGCAGCGCAGGTCATCGAGTCTTTGACAGCCAGAAGAGGCAGCGGCAGCAGAGCAGGTCATCGAGGCTTTGACAGCCAGAAGAGGCAGGGGCAGCAGCGCAGGTCATCAAGGCTTTGACAGCCAGAAGGGGCAGCCGCAGCAGAGCAGGTCGTCGAGGCTTTGACAGTCAGAAGAGGCAGCGGCAGCATAGCAGGTCGTGGAGGCTTTGACAGCTAGAAGAGGCAGCGGCAGCAGAGCAGGTCATTGAGGCTTTGACAGCCAGAAGGGGCAGCGGAAGCAGCACAGGTCGTTGAGGCTTTGAGAGCCAGAGAGGCAGTGGCAGCAGCGCAGATCGTTGAGGCTTTGACAGACAGAAGAGGCAGGGGCAGCAGCGCAGGTCATCGAGACTTTGACAGCCAGAAGGGGCAGCGGCAGCAGAGCAGGTCATCGAGGCTTTGACAGCCAGAAGAGGCAGCGGCAGCAGAGCAGGTACTCAAGGCTTTGACAGCCAGAAGGGGCAGAGGTAGCAGCGCAGGTCGTCGAGGCTTTGACAGCCAGAAGAGGCAGCGGCAGCAGTGCTGGTCGTTGAGGCTTTCATAGGCAGAAGAGGCAGTGATACCAGTGCAGGTTGTTGAGGCTTTGACAGCCAGAAGGAGCTGCGGCAGCAGAGCAGGTCATTGAGGCTTTGACAGCCAGAAGGGGCTGCGGCAGCAGTGCAGGTAATTGAGGCTTTGACAGCCAGAAGTGGCAGTGGAAGCAGCAGAGGTCGTTGAGGCTTTGACAGCCAGAATAGGCTGCGGCAGCAGCGCAGGTCACCGAGGCTTTGAAAGCCAGAAGGGGCAGCGGCAGCAGCACAGGTCGTTGAGGCTTTGACAGGCAGAAGAGGCAGGGGCAGCAGCACAGGTCATCGAGGCTTTGAGAGCCAGAAGGGGCTGCGGCAGCAGCGCAGGTCATCGAGGCTTTGACAGCCAGAAGGGGCAGCGGCAGCAGAGCCTGTCATCGAGGCTTTGACAGCCAGAAGGAGCTGCGGCAGCAGAGCAGGTAGTCAAGGCTTTGACAGCCAGAAGAGGCAGCGGGAGCAGCGCAGTTCACCGAGGCTTTGACAGCCAGAAGAGGCAGCGGCAGCATAGCAGGTCGTGGAGGCTTTGACAGCTAGAAGGGGCAGCAGCAGGAGAGCACGTCATTGAGGCTTTGACAGCCAGAAGGCGCAGCGGCAGCAGTACAGGTCGTTGAGGCTTTGAGAGCCAGAGATGCAGTGGCAGCAGCGCAGATCGTTGAGGCTTTGACAGCCAGAAGAGGCAGTGGCAGCAGCACAGGTCGTTGAGGCTTTGACAGACAGAAGAGGCAGGGGCAGCAGCGCAGGTCATCGAGACTTTGACAGCCAGAAAAGGCTGCGGCAGCAGAGCAGGTAGTCAACGCTTTGACAGCCAGAAGGGGCAGAGGCAGCAGCGCAGGTCGCCGAGGCTTTGACAGCCAGAAGAGGCAGCGGAAGCAGTGTTGGTCGTTGAGGCTTTGATAGCCAGAAGAGGCAGTGGTACCAGCGCAGGTTGTTGAGGCTTTGACAGCCAGAAGGAGCTGCGGCAGCAGAGCAGGTCATTGAGGCTTTGACCGCCAGAAGGGGCAGTGGCAGCAGCACAGGTCGTTGAGCCTTTGAGAGCCAGAGAGGCAGCGGCAGCAGCGCAGATCTTTGAGGCTTTGACAGCCAGATGAGGCAGTGGCAGCAGCACAGGTCGTCGAGGCTTTGAGAGCCAGAAGAGGCAGTGGCAGCATAGCAGGTCGTGGAGGCTTTGACAGCTAGAAGGGGCAGCGGCAGCAGAGCAGGTCACCGAGGCTTTGACAGCCAGAAGTGGCAGCGGCAGCAGCACAGGTCGTTGAGGCTTTGAGAGCCAGAGAGGCAGCGGCAGCAGCGCAGGTCATCGAGACTTTGACAGCCAGAAGGGGCAGCGACAGCATAGCAGATCGTGGAGGCTTTGACAGCTAGAAGGGGCAGCAGCAGGAGAGCACGTCACTGAGGCTTTGACAGCCAGAAGGCGCAGCGGCAGCAGTACAGGTCGTTGAGGCTTTGAGAGCCAGAGAGGCAGCGGCAGCAGCGCAGATCGTTGAGGCTTTGACAGCCAGAAGAGCCAGTGGCAGCAGCACAGGTCGTTGAGGCTTTGACAGGCAGAAGAGGCAGGGGCAGCAGCGCAGGTCATCGAGGCTTTGACAGGCAGAAGAGGCAGGGGCAGCAGCGCAGGTCATCGAGACTTTGACAGCCAGAAGGGGCAGTGGCAGCAGAGCAGGTCATCAAGGCTTTGACAGCCAGAAGGGGCTGCGGCAGCAGGGCAGGTCACCGAGGCTTTGACAGCCAGAAGGGGCTGCGGCAGCAGCACAGGTCGTTGAGGCCTTGAAAGCCAGAGAGGCAGAGGCAGCAGAGCAGGTCATCGAGAATTTGACAGCCAGAAGAGACAGCGGCAGCAGCGCAGGTCATCAAGGCTTTGACAGCCAGAAGGGGCTGCGGCAGCAGGGCAGGTCACTGAGGCTTTGAAAGCCAGAAGGGGCAGCGGCAGCAGCACAGGTCCTTGAGGCTTTGAGAGCCAGAAGGGGCAGCGGCAGCAGCGCAGATCTTTGAGGCTTTGACAGATAGAAGAGGCAGTGGCAGCAGCACAGGTAGTTGAGGCTTTCAGAGCCAGAAGGGGCTGCGGCAGCAGCGCAGGTCATCGAGGCTTTGACAGCCAGAAGGAGCAGCGGCAGCAGAGCAGGTAGTCAAGGCTTTGACAGCCAGAAGAGGCAGCGGGAGCATAGCAGGTTGTGGAGGCTTTGACAGCCAGAAGAGGCAGTGGCAGCAGCGCAGGTCATCGAGACTTTGACAGCCAGAAGGGGCAGCGGCAGCAGAGCAGGTCATCGAGGCTTTGACAGCCAGAAGAGGCAGTGGCAGCAGAGCAGGTCATCGAGGCTTAGACAGCCAGAAGGGGCAGCGGCAGCAGAGCAGGTAGTCAAGGCTTTGACAGCCAGAAGGGGCAGCGGCAGCAGAGCAGGTCATCGAGGCTTTGACAGCCAGAAGAGGCAGTGGCAGCAGCACAGGTTGTTGAGGCTTTGACAGGCAGAAGGGGCAGCGGCAGCAGCGCAGATCGTTGAGGCTTTGACAGCCAGAAGAGGCAGGGGCAGCAGCACAGGTCGTTGAGGCTTTGACAGGCAGAAGAGGCAGGGGCAGCAGCGCAGGTCCTCGAGGCTTTATCAGCCAGAAGGGGCAGCGGCAGCAGCGCAGGTCCTCGAGGCTTTGACAGTCAGAAGAGGCAGGGGCAGCAGCGCAGGTCATCGAGGCTTTGTCAGCCAGAAGGGGCTGCGGCAGCAGCGCAGGTCATCGAGGCTTTGACAGTCAGAAGAGGCAGGGGCAGCAGCGCAGGTCATCGAGGCTTTCTCAGCCAGAAGGGGCAGTGGTACCAGCGCAGGTTGTTGAGGCTTTGACAGCCAGAAGGAGCTGCGGCAGCAGAGCAGGTCATTGAGGCTTTGACAGCCAGAATAGGCTGCGGCAGCAGCACAGGTCGCTGAGCCTTTGAGAGCCAGAGAGGCAGCGGCAGCAGCGCAGATCTTTGAGGCTTTGACAGCCAGAAGAGGCAGTGGCAGCATAGCAGGTTGTGGAGGCTTTGACAGCTAGAAGGGGCAGCGGCAGCAGAGCAGGTCACCGAGGCTTTGACAGCCAGAAGTGGCAGCGGCAGCAGCACAGGTCGTTGAGGCTTTGAGAGCCAGAGAGGCAGCGGCAGCAGCGCAGGTCATCGAGACTTTGACAGCCAGAAGGGGCAGCGGCAGCATAGCAGATCGTGGAGGCTTTGACAGCTAGAAGGGGCAGCAGCAGGAGAGCACGTCATTGAGGCTTTGACAGCCAGAAGGCGCAGCGGCAGCAGTACAGGTCGTTGAGGCTTTGAGAGCCAGAGAGGCAGCGGCAGCAGCGCAGATCGTTGAGGCTTTGACAGCCAGAAGAGCCAGTGGCAGCAGCACAGGTCGTTGAGGCTTTGACAGGCAGAAGAAGCAGGGGCAGCAGCGCAGGTCATCGAGGCTTTGACAGCCAGAAGAGGCAGCGGCAGCAGAGCAGGTCATCGAGGCTTTGACAGCCAGAAGGGGCAGTGGCAGCAGCACAGGTCACTGAGGCTTTGAGAGCCAGAGAGTCAGCGGCAGCAGCGCAGGTCATCGAGTCTTTGACAGCCAGAAGAGGCAGCGGCAGCAGAGCAGGTCATCGAGGCTTTGACAGCCAGAAGAGGCAGGGGCAGCAGCGCAGGTCATCAAGGCTTTGACAGCCAGAAGGGGCAGCCGCAGCAGAGCAGGTCGTCGAGGCTTTGACAGTCAGAAGAGGCAGCGGCAGCATAGCAGGTCGTGGAGGCTTTGACAGCTAGAAGAGGCAGCGGCAGCAGAGCAGGTCATTGAGGCTTTGACAGCCAGAAGGGGCAGCGGAAGCAGCACAGGTCGTTGAGGCTTTGAGAGCCAGAGAGGCAGTGGCAGCAGCGCAGATCGTTGAGGCTTTGACAGACAGAAGAGGCAGGGGCAGCAGCGCAGGTCATCGAGACTTTGACAGCCAGAAGGGGCAGCGGCAGCAGAGCAGGTCATCGAGGCTTTGACAGCCAGAAGAGGCAGCGGCAGCAGAGCAGGTACTCAAGGCTTTGACAGCCAGAAGGGGCAGAGGTAGCAGCGCAGGTCGTCGAGGCTTTGACAGCCAGAAGAGGCAGCGGCAGCAGTGCTGGTCGTTGAGGCTTTCATAGGCAGAAGAGGCAGTGATACCAGTGCAGGTTGTTGAGGCTTTGACAGCCAGAAGGAGCTGCGGCAGCAGAGCAGGTCATTGAGGCTTTGACAGCCAGAAGGGGCTGCGGCAGCAGTGCAGGTAATTGAGGCTTTGACAGCCAGAAGTGGCAGTGGAAGCAGCAGAGGTCGTTGAGGCTTTGACAGCCAGAATAGGCTGCGGCAGCAGCGCAGGTCACCGAGGCTTTGAAAGCCAGAAGGGGCAGCGGCAGCAGCACAGGTCGTTGAGGCTTTGACAGGCAGAAGAGGCAGGGGCAGCAGCACAGGTCATCGAGGCTTTGAGAGCCAGAAGGGGCTGCGGCAGCAGCGCAGGTCATCGAGGCTTTGACAGCCAGAAGGGGCAGCGGCAGCAGAGCCTGTCATCGAGGCTTTGACAGCCAGAAGGAGCTGCGGCAGCAGAGCAGGTAGTCAAGGCTTTGACAGCCAGAAGAGGCAGCGGGAGCAGCGCAGTTCACCGAGGCTTTGACAGCCAGAAGAGGCAGCGGCAGCATAGCAGGTCGTGGAGGCTTTGACAGCTAGAAGGGGCAGCAGCAGGAGAGCACGTCATTGAGGCTTTGACAGCCAGAAGGCGCAGCGGCAGCAGTACAGGTCGTTGAGGCTTTGAGAGCCAGAGATGCAGTGGCAGCAGCGCAGATCGTTGAGGCTTTGACAGCCAGAAGAGGCAGTGGCAGCAGCACAGGTCGTTGAGGCTTTGACAGACAGAAGAGGCAGGGGCAGCAGCGCAGGTCATCGAGACTTTGACAGCCAGAAGGGGCTGCGGCAGCAGAGCAGGTAGTCAACGCTTTGACAGCCAGAAGGGGCAGAGGCAGCAGCGCAGGTCGCCGAGGCTTTGACAGCCAGAAGAGGCAGCGGAAGCAGTGTTGGTCGTTGAGGCTTTGATAGCCAGAAGAGGCAGTGGTACCAGCGCAGGTTGTTGAGGCTTTGACAGCCAGAAGGAGCTGCGGCAGCAGAGCAGGTCATTGAGGCTTTGACCGCCAGAAGGGGCAGTGGCAGCAGCACAGGTCGTTGAGCCTTTGAGAGCCAGAGAGGCAGCGGCAGCAGCGCAGATCTTTGAGGCTTTGACAGCCAGATGAGGCAGTGGCAGCAGCACAGGTCGTCGAGGCTTTGAGAGCCAGAAGAGGCAGTGGCAGCATAGCAGGTCGTGGAGGCTTTGACAGCTAGAAGGGGCAGCGGCAGCAGAGCAGGTCACCGAGGCTTTGACAGCCAGAAGTGGCAGCGGCAGCAGCACAGGTCGTTGAGGCTTTGAGAGCCAGAGAGGCAGCGGCAGCAGCGCAGGTCATCGAGACTTTGACAGCCAGAAGGGGCAGCGACAGCATAGCAGATCGTGGAGGCTGTGACAGCTAGAAGGGGCAGCAGCAGGAGAGCACGTCACTGAGGCTTTGACAGCCAGAAGGCGCAGCGGCAGCAGTACAGGTCGTTGAGGCTTTGAGAGCCAGAGAGGCAGCGGCAGCAGCGCAGATCGTTGAGGCTTTGACAGCCAGAAGAGCCAGTGGCAGCAGCACAGGTCGTTGAGGCTTTGACAGGCAGAAGAGGCAGGGGCAGCAGCGCAGGTCATCGAGGCTTTGACAGGCAGAAGAGGCAGGGGCAGCAGCGCAGGTCATCGAGACTTTGACAGCCAGAAGGGGCAGTGGCAGCAGAGCAGGTCATCAAGGCTTTGACAGCCAGAAGGGGCTGCGGCAGCAGGGCAGGTCACCGAGGCTTTGACAGCCAGAAGGGGCTGCGGCAGCAGCACAGGTCGTTGAGGCCTTGAGAGCCAGAGAGGCAGAGGCAGCAGAGCAGGTCATCGAGAATTTGACAGCCAGAAGAGACAGCAGCAGCAGCGCAGGTCATCAAGGCTTTGACAGCCAGAAGGGGCTGCGGCAGCAGGGCAGGTCACTGAGGCTTTGAAAGCCAGAAGGGGCAGCGGCAGCAGCACAGGTCCTTGAGGCTTTGAGAGCCAGAGAGGCAGCGGCAGCAGCGCAGATCTTTGAGGCTTTGACAGATAGAAGAGGCAGTGGCAGCAGCACAGGTAGTTGAGGCTTTCAGAGCCAGAAGGGGCTGCGGCAGCAGCGCAGGTCATCGAGGCTTTGACAGCCAGAAGGAGCAGCGGCAGCAGAGCAGGTAGTCAAGGCTTTGACAGCCAGAAGAGGCAGCGGGAGCATAGCAGGTTGTGGAGGCTTTGACAGCCAGAAGAGGCAGTGGCAGCAGCGCAGGTCATCGAGACTTTGACAGCCAGAAGGGGCAGCGGCAGCAGAGCAGGTCATCGAGGCTTTGACAGCCAGAAGAGGCAGTGGCAGCAGAGCAGGTAGTCAAGGCTTTGACAGCCAGAAGGGGCAGCGGCAGCAGAGCAGGTCATCGAGGCTTTGACAGCCAGAAGAGGCAGTGGCAGCAGCACAGGTTGTTGAGGCTTTGACAGGCAGAAGGGGCAGCGGCAGCAGCGCAGATCGTTGAGGCTTTGACAGCCAGAAGAGGCAGGGGCAGCAGCACAGGTCGTTGAGGCTTTGACAGGCAGAAGAGGCAGGGGCAGCAGCGCAGGTCCTCGAGGCTTTATCAGCCAGAAGGGGCAGCGGCAGCAGCGCAGGTCATCGAGGCTTTGACAGTCAGAAGAGGCAGGGGCAGCAGCGCAGGTCATCGAGGCTTTGTCAGCCAGAAGGGGCTGCGGCAGCAGCGCAGGTCATCGAGGCTTTGACAGTCAGAAGAGGCAGGGGCAGCAGCGCAGGTCATCGAGGCTTTCTCAGCCAGAAGGGGCATTGGTACCAGCGCAGGTTGTTGAGGCTTTGACAGCCAGAAGGAGCTGCGGCAGCAGAGCAGGTCATTGAGGCTTTGACAGCCAGAATAGGCTGCGGCAGCAGCACAGGTCGCTGAGCCTTTGAGAGCCAGAGAGGCAGCGGCAGCAGCGCAGATCTTTGAGGCTTTGACAGCCAGAAGAGGCAGTGGCAGCATAGCAGGTTGTGGAGGCTTTGACAGCTAGAAGGGGCAGCGGCAGCAGAGCAGGTCACCGAGGCTTTGACAGCCAGAAGTGGCAGCGGCAGCAGCACAGGTCGTTGAGGCTTTGAGAGCCAGAGAGGCAGCGGCAGCAGCGCAGGTCATCGAGACTTTGACAGCCAGAAGGGGCAGCGGCAGCATAGCAGATCGTGGAGGCTTTGACAGCTAGAAGGGGCAGCAGCAGGAGAGCACGTCATTGAGGCTTTGACAGCCAGAAGGCGCAGCGGCAGCAGTACAGGTCGTTGAGGCTTTGAGAGCCAGAGAGGCAGCGGCAGCAGCGCAGATCGTTGAGGCTTTGACAGCCAGAAGAGCCAGTGGCAGCAGCACAGGTCGTTGAGGCTTTGACAGGCAGAAGAAGCAGGGGCAGCAGCGCAGGTCATCGAGGCTTTGACAGCCAGAAGAGGCAGCGGCAGCAGAGCAGGTCATCGAGGCTTTGACAGCCAGAAGGGGCAGTGGCAGCAGCACAGGTCACTGAGGCTTTGAGAGCCAGAGAGTCAGCGGCAGCAGCGCAGGTCATCGAGTCTTTGACAGCCAGAAGAGGCAGCGGCAGCAGAGCAGGTCATCGAGGCTTTGACAGCCAGAAGAGGCAGGGGCAGCAGCGCAGGTCATCAAGGCTTTGACAGCCAGAAGGGGCAGCCGCAGCAGAGCAGGTCGTCGAGGCTTTGACAGTCAGAAGAGGCAGCGGCAGCATAGCAGGTCGTGGAGGCTTTGACAGCTAGAAGAGGCAGCGGCAGCAGAGCAGGTCATTGAGGCTTTGACAGCCAGAAGGGGCAGCGGAAGCAGCACAGGTCGTTGAGGCTTTGAGAGCCAGAGAGGCAGTGGCAGCAGCGCAGATCGTTGAGGCTTTGACAGACAGAAGAGGCAGGGGCAGCAGCGCAGGTCATCGAGACTTTGACAGCCAGAAGGGGCAGCGGCAGCAGAGCAGGTCATCGAGGCTTTGACAGCCAGAAGAGGCAGCGGCAGCAGAGCAGGTACTCAAGGCTTTGACAGCCAGAAGGGGCAGAGGTAGCAGCGCAGGTCGTCGAGGCTTTGACAGCCAGAAGAGGCAGCGGCAGCAGTGCTGGTCGTTGAGGCTTTCATAGGCAGAAGAGGCAGTGATACCAGTGCAGGTTGTTGAGGCTTTGACAGCCAGAAGGAGCTGCGGCAGCAGAGCAGGTCATTGAGGCTTTGACAGCCAGAAGGGGCTGCGGCAGCAGTGCAGGTAATTGAGGCTTTGACAGCCAGAAGTGGCAGTGGAAGCAGCAGAGGTCGTTGAGGCTTTGACAGCCAGAATAGGCTGCGGCAGCAGCGCAGGTCACCGAGGCTTTGAAAGCCAGAAGGGGCAGCGGCAGCAGCACAGGTCGTTGAGGCTTTGACAGGCAGAAGAGGCAGGGGCAGCAGCACAGGTCATCGAGGCTTTGACAGCCAGAAGAGGCAGCGGGAGCAGCGCAGTTCACCGAGGCTTTGACAGCCAGAAGAGGCAGCGGCAGCATAGCAGGTCGTGGAGGCTTTGACAGCTAGAAGGGGCAGCAGCAGGAGAGCACGTCATTGAGGCTTTGACAGCCAGAAGGCGCAGCGGCAGCAGTACAGGTCGTTGAGGCTTTGAGAGCCAGAGATGCAGTGGCAGCAGCGCAGATCGTTGAGGCTTTGACAGCCAGAAGAGGCAGTGGCAGCAGCACAGGTCGTTGAGGCTTTGACAGACAGAAGAGGCAGGGGCAGCAGCGCAGGTCATCGAGACTTTGACAGCCAGAAGGGGCTGCGGCAGCAGAGCAGGTAGTCAACGCTTTGACAGCCAGAAGGGGCAGAGGCAGCAGCGCAGGTCGCCGAGGCTTTGACAGCCAGAAGAGGCAGCGGAAGCAGTGTTGGTCGTTGAGGCTTTGATAGCCAGAAGAGGCAGTGGTACCAGCGCAGGTTGTTGAGGCTTTGACAGCCAGAAGGAGCTGCGGCAGCAGAGCAGGTCATTGAGGCTTTGACCGCCAGAAGGGGCAGTGGCAGCAGCACAGGTCGTTGAGCCTTTGAGAGCCAGAGAGGCAGCGGCAGCAGCGCAGATCTTTGAGGCTTTGACAGCCAGATGAGGCAGTGGCAGCAGCACAGGTCGTCGAGGCTTTGAGAGCCAGAAGAGGCAGTGGCAGCATAGCAGGTCGTGGAGGCTTTGACAGCTAGAAGGGGCAGCGGCAGCAGAGCAGGTCACCGAGGCTTTGACAGCCAGAAGTGGCAGCGGCAGCAGCACAGGTCGTTGAGGCTTTGAGAGCCAGAGAGGCAGCGGCAGCAGCGCAGGTCATCGAGACTTTGACAGCCAGAAGGGGCAGCGACAGCATAGCAGATCGTGGAGGCTGTGACAGCTAGAAGGGGCAGCAGCAGGAGAGCACGTCACTGAGGCTTTGACAGCCAGAAGGCGCAGCGGCAGCAGTACAGGTCGTTGAGGCTTTGAGAGCCAGAGAGGCAGCGGCAGCAGCGCAGATCGTTGAGGCTTTGACAGCCAGAAGAGCCAGTGGCAGCAGCACAGGTCGTTGAGGCTTTGACAGGCAGAAGAGGCAGGGGCAGCAGCGCAGGTCATCGAGGCTTTGACAGGCAGAAGAGGCAGGGGCAGCAGCGCAGGTCATCGAGACTTTGACAGCCAGAAGGGGCAGTGGCAGCAGAGCAGGTCATCAAGGCTTTGACAGCCAGAAGGGGCTGCGGCAGCAGGGCAGGTCACCGAGGCTTTGACAGCCAGAAGGGGCTGCGGCAGCAGCACAGGTCGTTGAGGCCTTGAGAGCCAGAGAGGCAGAGGCAGCAGAGCAGGTCATCGAGAATTTGACAGCCAGAAGAGACAGCGGCAGCAGCGCAGGTCATCAAGGCTTTGACAGCCAGAAGGGGCTGCGGCAGCAGGGCAGGTCACTGAGGCTTTGAAAGCCAGAAGGGGCAGCGGCAGCAGCACAGGTCCTTGAGGCTTTGAGAGCCAGAGAGGCAGCGGCAGCAGCGCAGATCTTTGAGGCTTTGACAGATAGAAGAGGCAGTGGCAGCAGCACAGGTAGTTGAGGCTTTCAGAGCCAGAAGGGGCTGCGGCAGCAGCGCAGGTCATCGAGGCTTTGACAGCCAGAAGGAGCAGCGGCAGCAGAGCAGGTAGTCAAGGCTTTGACAGCCAGAAGAGGCAGTGGCAGCAGCGCAGGTCATCGAGACTTTGACAGCCAGAAGGGGCAGCGGCAGCAGAGCAGGTCATCGAGGCTTTGACAGCCAGAAGAGGCAGTGGCAGCAGAGCAGGTCATCGAGGCTTAGACAGCCAGAAGGGGCAGCGGCAGCAGAGCAGGTAGTCAAGGCTTTGACAGCCAGAAGGGGCAGCGGCAGCAGAGCAGGTCATCGAGGCTTTGACAGCCAGAAGAGGCAGTGGCAGCAGCACAGGTTGTTGAGGCTTTGACAGGCAGAAGGGGCAGCGGCAGCAGCGCAGATCGTTGAGGCTTTGACAGCCAGAAGAGGCAGGGGCAGCAGCACAGGTCGTTGAGGCTTTGACAGGCAGAAGAGGCAGGGGCAGCAGCGCAGGTCCTCGAGGCTTTATCAGCCAGAAGGGGCAGCGGCAGCAGCGCAGGTCATCGAGGCTTTGACAGTCAGAAGAGGCAGGGGCAGCAGCGCAGGTCATCGAGGCTTTGTCAGCCAGAAGGGGCTGCGGCAGCAGCGCAGGTCATCGAGGCTTTGACAGTCAGAAGAGGCAGGGGCAGCAGCGCAGGTCATCGAGGCTTTCTCAGCCAGAAGGGGCAGTGGTACCAGCGCAGGTTGTTGAGGCTTTGACAGCCAGAAGGAGCTGCGGCAGCAGAGCAGGTCATTGAGGCTTTGACAGCCAGAATAGGCTGCGGCAGCAGCACAGGTCGCTGAGCCTTTGAGAGCCAGAGAGGCAGCGGCAGCAGCGCAGATCTTTGAGGCTTTGACAGCCAGAAGAGGCAGTGGCAGCATAGCAGGTTGTGGAGGCTTTGACAGCTAGAAGGGGCAGCGGCAGCAGAGCAGGTCACCGAGGCTTTGACAGCCAGAAGTGGCAGCGGCAGCAGCACAGGTCGTTGAGGCTTTGAGAGCCAGAGAGGCAGCGGCAGCAGCGCAGGTCATCGAGACTTTGACAGCCAGAAGGGGCAGCGGCAGCATAGCAGATCGTGGAGGCTTTGACAGCTAGAAGGGGCAGCAGCAGGAGAGCACGTCATTGAGGCTTTGACAGCCAGAAGGCGCAGCGGCAGCAGTACAGGTCGTTGAGGCTTTGAGAGCCAGAGAGGCAGCGGCAGCAGCGCAGATCGTTGAGGCTTTGACAGCCAGAAGAGCCAGTGGCAGCAGCACAGGTCGTTGAGGCTTTGACAGGCAGAAGAAGCAGGGGCAGCAGCGCAGGTCATCGAGGCTTTGACAGCCAGAAGAGGCAGCGGCAGCAGAGCAGGTCATCGAGGCTTTGACAGCCAGAAGGGGCAGTGGCAGCAGCACAGGTCACTGAGGCTTTGAGAGCCAGAGAGTCAGCGGCAGCAGCGCAGGTCATCGAGTCTTTGACAGCCAGAAGAGGCAGCGGCAGCAGAGCAGGTCATCGAGGCTTTGACAGCCAGAAGAGGCAGGGGCAGCAGCGCAGGTCATCAAGGCTTTGACAGCCAGAAGGGGCAGCCGCAGCAGAGCAGGTCGTCGAGGCTTTGACAGTCAGAAGAGGCAGCGGCAGCATAGCAGGTCGTGGAGGCTTTGACAGCTAGAAGAGGCAGCGGCAGCAGAGCAGGTCATTGAGGCTTTGACAGCCAGAAGGGGCAGCGGAAGCAGCACAGGTCGTTGAGGCTTTGAGAGCCAGAGAGGCAGTGGCAGCAGCGCAGATCGTTGAGGCTTTGACAGACAGAAGAGGCAGGGGCAGCAGCGCAGGTCATCGAGACTTTGACAGCCAGAAGGGGCAGCGGCAGCAGAGCAGGTCATCGAGGCTTTGACAGCCAGAAGAGGCAGCGGCAGCAGAGCAGGTACTCAAGGCTTTGACAGCCAGAAGGGGCAGAGGTAGCAGCGCAGGTCGTCGAGGCTTTGACAGCCAGAAGAGGCAGCGGCAGCAGTGCTGGTCGTTGAGGCTTTCATAGGCAGAAGAGGCAGTGATACCAGTGCAGGTTGTTGAGGCTTTGACAGCCAGAAGGAGCTGCGGCAGCAGAGCAGGTCATTGAGGCTTTGACAGCCAGAAGGGGCTGCGGCAGCAGTGCAGGTAATTGAGGCTTTGACAGCCAGAAGTGGCAGTGGAAGCAGCAGAGGTCGTTGAGGCTTTGACAGCCAGAATAGGCTGCGGCAGCAGCGCAGGTCACCGAGGCTTTGAAAGCCAGAAGGGGCAGCGGCAGCAGCACAGGTCGTTGAGGCTTTGACAGGCAGAAGAGGCAGGGGCAGCAGCACAGGTCATCGAGGCTTTGAGAGCCAGAAGGGGCTGCGGCAGCAGCGCAGGTCATCGAGGCTTTGACAGCCAGAAGGGGCAGCGGCAGCAGAGCCTGTCATCGAGGCTTTGACAGCCAGAAGGAGCTGCGGCAGCAGAGCAGGTAGTCAAGGCTTTGACAGCCAGAAGAGGCAGCGGGAGCAGCGCAGTTCACCGAGGCTTTGACAGCCAGAAGAGGCAGCGGCAGCATAGCAGGTCGTGGAGGCTTTGACAGCTAGAAGGGGCAGCAGCAGGAGAGCACGTCATTGAGGCTTTGACAGCCAGAAGGCGCAGCGGCAGCAGTACAGGTCGTTGAGGCTTTGAGAGCCAGAGATGCAGTGGCAGCAGCGCAGATCGTTGAGGCTTTGACAGCCAGAAGAGGCAGTGGCAGCAGCACAGGTCGTTGAGGCTTTGACAGACAGAAGAGGCAGGGGCAGCAGCGCAGGTCATCGAGACTTTGACAGCCAGAAGGGGCTGCGGCAGCAGAGCAGGTAGTCAACGCTTTGACAGCCAGAAGGGGCAGAGGCAGCAGCGCAGGTCGCCGAGGCTTTGACAGCCAGAAGAGGCAGCGGAAGCAGTGCTGGTCGTTGAGGCTTTGATAGCCAGAAGAGGCAGTGGTACCAGCGCAGGTTGTTGAGGCTTTGACAGCCAGAAGGAGCTGCGGCAGCAGAGCAGGTCATTGAGGCTTTGACCGCCAGAAGGGGCAGTGGCAGCAGCACAGGTCGTTGAGCCTTTGAGAGCCAGAGAGGCAGCGGCAGCAGCGCAGATCTTTGAGGCTTTGACAGCCAGATGAGGCAGTGGCAGCAGCACAGGTCGTCGAGGCTTTGAGAGCCAGAAGAGGCAGTGGCAGCATAGCAGGTCGTGGAGGCTTTGACAGCTAGAAGGGGCAGCGGCAGCAGAGCAGGTCACCGAGGCTTTGACAGCCAGAAGTGGCAGCGGCAGCAGCACAGGTCGTTGAGGCTTTGAGAGCCAGAGAGGCAGCGGCAGCAGCGCAGGTCATCGAGACTTTGACAGCCAGAAGGGGCAGCGACAGCATAGCAGATCGTGGAGGCTTTGACAGCTAGAAGGGGCAGCAGCAGGAGAGCACGTCACTGAGGCTTTGACAGCCAGAAGGCGCAGCGGCAGCAGTACAGGTCGTTGAGGCTTTGAGAGCCAGAGAGGCAGCGGCAGCAGCGCAGATCGTTGAGGCTTTGACAGCCAGAAGAGCCAGTGGCAGCAGCACAGGTCGTTGAGGCTTTGACAGGCAGAAGAGGCAGGGGCAGCAGCGCAGGTCATCGAGGCTTTGACAGGCAGAAGAGGCAGGGGCAGCAGCGCAGGTCATCGAGACTTTGACAGCCAGAAGGGGCAGTGGCAGCAGAGCAGGTCATCAAGGCTTTGACAGCCAGAAGGGGCTGCGGCAGCAGGGCAGGTCACCGAGGCTTTGACAGCCAGAAGGGGCTGCGGCAGCAGCACAGGTCGTTGAGGCCTTGAGAGCCAGAGAGGCAGAGGCAGCAGAGCAGGTCATCGAGAATTTGACAGCCAGAAGAGACAGCGGCAGCAGCGCAGGTCGTCGAGGCTTTGACAGCCAGAAGGGGCTGTTGCAGCAGCACAGGTCGTTGAGGCTTTGACGGACTGAGAGGCAGCGGCAGCAGCAGCAGCGTAAATAGTTGAGGCTTTGATAGCCAGAAGAGGCTGTGGCAGCAGCACAGGTTTCGAGGCTTTGACAGCCAGAAGGGGCTCCGGCAGCAGAGCAGGTCATTGAGGCTTTGACAGCCAGTAGAGGCAGCGGCAGCATAGCAGGTCGTGGAGGCTTGGACAGCCAGAAGAGACAACGGCAGCAGCACAGGTCATTGAGGCTTTGCCGGACAAAGAGGCAGCGGCAGCAGCGCAGATTGTTGAGGCTTTGGCAGCCAGTAGAGGCAGTGGCAGCAGCGCAGTTCATCGAGGCCTTGACAGGCAGACGGGGCTGTGGCAGCAGCGCAGGTCGCTGAGGCTTTGGCAGCCAGCAGAGGCAGCGGCAGCAGCACAGGTGGTCTAACTGGCAGAACAGCGGCAGCAGCACAGGTGGTCTAACTGGCAGAACAGCGGCAGCAGCACAGGTGGTCTAACTGGCAGAGCAGCGGCAGCAGCACAGGTGGTCTAACTGGCAGAACAGCGGCAGCAGCACAGGTGGTCTAACTGGCAGAACAGCGGCAGCAGCACAGGTGGTCTAACTGGCAGAACAGCGGCAGCAGCACAGGTGGTCTAACTGGCAGAACAGCGGCAGCAGCACAGGTGGTCTAACTGGCAGAACAGCGGCAGCAGCACAGGTGGTCTAACTGGCAGAACAGCGGCAGCAGCACAGGTGCTGCTGGGCATGCTTAACCTGGAGAAGAGGAGGTTAAGGGGTGATATGATAGCCATGTTCAAATATATAAAAGGATGTCACATAGAGGAGTGAGAAAGGTTGTTTTCTGCTGCTCCAGAGAAGCGGACACGGAGCAATGGATCCAAACTACAAGAAAGAAGATTCCACCTAAACATTAGGAAGAACTTCCTGACAGTAAGAGCTGTTCGACAGTGGAATTTGCTGCCAAGGAGTGTGGTGGAGTCTCCTACTTTGGAGGTCTTTAAGCAGAGGCTTGACAACCATATGCCAGGAGTGCTCTGATGGTGTTTCCTGCTTGGCAGGGGGTTGGACTCCATGGCCCTTGTGGTCTCTTCCAACTCTATGATTCTATGATTCTATGATTCTATGAGGTGGTTTAACTGGCAGAACAGCGGCAGCAGCACAGGTGGTCTAACTGGCAGAACAGCGGCAGCAGCACAGGTGGTCTAATTGGCAGAACAGCGGCATTGAAAGCAGTACAGGTCGTTGAGGATTTGACAGCCAGAAGAGGCAGTGGTACCAGCGCAGGTTGTTGAGGCTTTGACAGCCAGAAGAGGCAGTGGTACCAGCGCAGGTTGTTGAGGCTTTGACAGCCGGAAGAGGCAGCGGCAGCAGTGCTAGTCGTTGAGGCTTTGAGAGCCAGAGAGGCAGCGGCAGCAGCGCAGGTCATCGAGGCTTTGACAGCCAGAAGAGGCAGCGGCAGCAGCGCAGATTGTTGAGGCTTTGACAGCCAGTAGAGGCAGTGGCAGCAGCGCATTTCATCGAGGCTTTGATAGCCAGAAGGGGCTGTGGCAGCAGAGCAGGTCATCGAGGCCTTGACAGGCAGACGGGGCTGTGGCAGCAGCGCAGGACGCTGAGGCTTTGGCAGCCAGAAGAGGCAGCGGCAGCAGCACAGGTGGTCTAACTGGCAGAACAGCGGCAGCAGCGCAGGTGGTCTAACTGGCAGAACAGCGGCATTGAAAGCAGTACAGGTCGTTGAGGCTTTGACAGCCAGAAGAGGCAGCGGCAGCAGTGCTCGTCGTTGAGGCTTTGATAGCCAGAAGAGGCAGTGGTACCAGCGCAGGTTGTTGAGGCTTTGACAGCCAGAAGAGGCAGGGGCAGCAGCGCAGATCTTTGAGGCTTTGAGAGCCAGAGAGGCAGCGGCAGCAGCACAGGTCGTCGAGGCTTTGAGAGCCAGAAGAGGCAGGGGCAGCATAGCAGGTCGTCGAGGCTTTGACAGCTAGAAGGGGCAGCGGCAGCAGCACAGGTCGTTGAGGCTTTGAGAGCCAGAGA
This sequence comes from Podarcis vaucheri, assembly GCF_965113315.1. NCBI lineage: Eukaryota > Metazoa > Chordata > Lepidosauria > Squamata > Lacertidae > Podarcis > Podarcis vaucheri. Next base: position 92,393 of record NC_138763.1, read on the forward strand.
GGCAGCGGCAGCAGCGCAGGTCATCGAGGCTTTGACAGCCAGAAGGGGCAGCGGCAGCATAGCAGGTCGTGGAGGCTTTGACGGACAGAGAGGCAGCGGCAGCAGCGTAAATAGTTGAGGCTTTGATAACCAGAAGAGGCTGTGGCAGCAGCACAGGTCGTTGAGGCTTTGAGAGCCAGAGAGGCAGCGGCAGCAGCGCACATTGTTGAGGCTTTGACAGCCAGTAGAGGCAGTGGCAGCAGCGCAGTTCATCAAGGCTTTGATAGCCAGAAGGGGCTGTGGCAGCAGCGCAGGTCGCTGAGGCTTTGGCAGCCAGAAGAGGCAGTGGCAGCAGCACAGGTGGTCTAACTGGCAGAACAGCGGCAGCAGCACAGGTGGTCTAACTGGCAGAACAGCGGCAGCAGCACAGGTGGTCTAACTTGCAGAACAGCGGCAACAGCACAGGTGTTCTAACTGGCAGAACAGCGGCAGCAGCACTGGTGGTCTAACTGGCAGAACAGCGGCAGCAGCACAGGTGGTCTAACTGGCAGAACAGCGGCAGCAGCACTGGTGGTCTAACTGGCAGAACAGCGGCAGCAGCACAGGTGGTCTAGCTGGCAGAACAGCGGCAGCAGCACAGGTGGTCTAACTGGCAGAACAGCGGCAGCAGCACTGGTGGTCTAACTGGCAGAACAGCGGCAGCAGCACTGGTGGTCTAACTGGCAGAACAGCGGCAGCAGCACAGGTGGTCTAACTGGCAGAACAGCGGCAGCAGCACAGGTGGTCTAACTGGCAGAACAGCGGCAGCAGCACAGGTGGTCTAACTGGCAGAACAGCGGCAGCAGCACAGGTGGTCTAACTGGCAGAACAGCGGCAGCAGCACAGGTGGTCTAACTGGCAGAACAGCGGCAGCAGCACAGGTGGTCTAACTGGCAGAACAGCGGCATTGAAAGCAGTACAGGTCGTTGAGGCTTTGACAGCCAGAAGAGGCAGTGGAAGCAGCACAGGTCTTTGAGGCTTTGACAGCCAGAATAGGCTGCGGCAGCAGCGCAGGTCGTGGAGGCTTTGAGAGCCAGAGAGGCTGCGGCAGCAGCGCAGGTCATCGAGACTTTGACAGCCAGAAGGGGCAGCGGCAGCATAGCAGGTCGTGGAGGCTTTGACAGCTAGAAGGGGCAGCGGCAGCAGAGCAGGTCATTGAGGCTTCGACAGCCAGAAGGGGCAGCGGCAGCAGTACAGGTCGTTGAGGCTTTGAGAGCCAGAGAGGCAGCGGCAGCAGCGCAGATCGTTGAGCCTTTGACAGCCAGAAGAGCCAGTGGCAGCAGCACAGGTCATTGAGGCTTTGACAGGCAGAAGAGGCAGGGGCAGCAGAGCAGGTCATCGAGGCTTTGACAGCTAGAAGGGGCAGCGGCAGCAGCGCAGGTCGTTGAGGCTTTGAGAGCCAGATAGGCAGCGGCAGCAGCGCAGATCTTTGATGCTTTGACAGCCAGAAGAGTCAGTGGCAGCAGCACAGGTCGTTGAGGCTTTGACGGATAGAGAGGCAGCGGCAGCAGCGTAAATAGTTGAGGCTTTGATAACCAGAAGAGGCAGTGGCAGCAGCACAGGTTTCGAGGCTTTGACAGCCAGAAGGGGCTCCGGCAGCAGAGCAGGTCATTGAGGCTTTGACAGCCAGAGAGGCAGCGGCAGCAGCGCAGATTGTTGAGGCTTTGACAGCCAGAAGGGGCTGCGGCAGCAGCACAGGTGGTCTAACTGGCAGAAAAGCGGCAGCAGCACAGGTGGTCTAACTGGCAGAACAGCGGCAGCAGCACAGGTGGTCTAACTGGCAGAACAGCGGCAGCAGCACAGGTGGTCTAACTGGCAGAACAGCGGCAGCAGCACAGGTGGTCTAACTGGCAGAACAGCGGCAGCAGGTCAGGTGGTCTAACTGGCAGAACAGCGGCAGCAGCACAGGTGGTCTAACTGGCAGAACAGCGGCAGCAGCACAGGTGGTCTAACTGGCAGAACAGCGGCAGCAGGTCAGGTGGTCTAACTGGCAGAACAGCGGCAGCAGCACAGGTGGTCTAACTGGCAGAACAGCGGCAGCAGCACAGGTGGTCTAACTGGCAGAACAGCAGCAGCAGCACAGGTGGTCTAACTGGCAGAACAGCGGCAGCAGTACAGGTGGTCTAAGTGGCAGAACAGCGGCAGCAGCACAGGTGGTCTAACTGGCAGAACAGCGGCAGCAGCACAGGTGGTCTAACTGGCAGAACAGCGGCAGCAGTACAGGTGGTCTAACTGGCAGAACAGCGGCAGCAGCACAGGTGGTCTAACTGGCAGAACAGCGGCAGCAGGTCAGGTGGTCTAACTGGCAGAACAGCGGCAGCAGCACAGGTGGTCTAACTGGCAGAACAGCGGCAGCAGCACAGGTGGTCTAACTGGCAGAACAGCGGCAGCAGGTCAGGTGGTCTAACTGGCAGAACCGCGGCAGCAGCACAGGTGGTCTAACTGGCAGAACAGCGGCAGCAGCACAGGTGGTCTAACTGGCAGAACAGCAGCAGCAGCACAGGTGGTCTAACTGGCAGAACAGCGGCAGCAGTACAGGTGGTCTAACTGGCAGAACAGCGGCATTGAAAGCAGTACAGGTGGTTGACAGCCAGAAGAGGCAGCGGCAGCAGTGCTGGTCGTTGAGGCTTTGATAGCCAGAAGAGGCAGTGGTACCAGCGCAGGTTGTTGAGGCTTTGACAGCCAGAAGGAGCTGTGGCAGCAGAGCAGGTCATTGAGGCTTTGACAGCCAGAAGGGGCTGCGGCAGCAGTGCAGGTCATTGAGGCTTTGACAGCCAGAAGAGGCAATGGAAGCAGCACAGGTCTTTGAGGCTTTGACAGCCAGAAGAGGCAATGGAAGCAGCACAGGTCTTTGAGGCTTTGACAGCCAGAAGAGGCAATGGAAGCAGCACAGGTCGTGGAGGCTTTGACAGCCAGAATAGGCTGCGGCAGCAGCGCAGGTCACCGAGGCTTTGAAAGCCAGAAGGGGCAGCGGCAGCAGAGCAGGTCATCGAGGCTTTGACAGCCAGAAGGAGCTGCGGCAGCAGAGCAGGTCATCGAGGCTTTGACAGCCAGAAGGGGCTGCGGCAGCAGTGCAGGTCATTGAGGCTTTGACAGCCAGAAGAGGCAGTGGAAGCAGCACAGGTCTTTGAGGCTTTGACAGCCAGAATAGGCTGCGGCAGCAGCGCAGGTCGTGGAGGCTTTGACAGCTAGAAGGGGCAGTGGCAGCAGAGCAGGTCGTCGAGGCTTTGACAGCTAGAAGGGGCTGCGGCAGCAGTGCAGGTCATTGAGGCTTTGACAGCCAGAAGAGGCAGTGGAAGCAGCACAGGTCTTTGAGGCTTTGACAGACAGAAGAGGCAGGGGCAGCAGCGCAGGTCGTGGAGGCTTTGACAGCTAGAAGGGGCAGCGGCAGCAGAGCAGGTCACCGAGGCTTTGACAGCCAGAAGGGGCTGCGGCAGCAGCACAGGTCGTTGAGGCCTTGAGAGCCAGAGAGGCAGCGGCAGCAGAGCAGGTCATCGAGACTTTGACAGCCAGAAGGGGCAGCGGCAGCATAGCAGGTCGTGGAGGCTTTGACATCTAGAAGGGACAGCGGCAGCAGAGCAGGTCGTTGAGGCTTTGAGAGCCAGAGAGGCAGCGGCAGCAGCGCAGATCGTTGAGGCTTTGACAGCCAGAAGAGCCAGTGGCAGCAGCATAGGTCGTCGAGGCTTTGACAGGCAGAAGAGGCAGCGGCAGCATCGCAGGTCACCGAGGCTTTGACAGCCAGAAGAGGCATCGGCAGCAGAGCAGGTCGTGTCCCTGTACCCCTGACAACGCGTTTCCCTTAAGGAGCTTTTATGTCGGAAACGATTCCGAAAGCAGCCACTGTCGGAATCTGCCAGCGACTGACGGAGCCATGCTTAAGGCGCTCCGTCACAGACAGAGGTTTGCGGACTTGACCAAACTCTGAGGGATTAGGATTTTACGCACAAGCAGCTCATCATCCCATCACAGACGCACACACATTTCCCCTTACTTTTTAGGAGGGGAAAATTGCGTCTTATAGAGTGAACAATATGGTACATTTTCTGAAATAAATAAGAAGTTTATCCCCATTTCCCCAGAAAGCAGGCCTTGCTCTTCATGCCTCCCCTGCCAGTCCTTTTCACCTTCTTACCTTGCCAGAAGACGAATGCCTTTGAAAAAGCTTTCTGGACTTGACAGCATATCCCAGCAGCTTTGCAACCCCAAAAACTCTAAATCGTCAAGGTATTCAAGACGCCCAATCAGTTGTTTCAGGGCCTGCACAGCGATCCTGAGTCAAGTGAAGGAATTAAGAAGATTATATTTTTAAAATTTGTATACTGCCCTTCACCTGTAGATCTCCGAGCAGTTCACAACATAAAAATGCAAGTTAAAAAGCACAAAATACAGAATAAAAACAAGAACCAAAGCAAACCAATAACTCCTCTCCCTCCAACAAACACAGTTGAAAGGGCATAGGAGGTGAATCAGCCAATGGCCTGATTGAAGAGGACCATTTTTGCCTGGCATCTAAAGGCACCAGGCAAGCCCCTCTGGGGAGAGCAACCCACTAATGGGGAGCCACCACAGAAAAGGCCCCTTCTTGTGTGGAGGAGGCACACGTGAAGAGGGGCTTCCGATGATGAGCACAAGGTCTGGGTATGCTCATCTGGGGAGTTTTAGGTCCTTGACATCTTGCAGTCCAACCCCAACCATCACCCCCTGCAGCCTCCCCCATGTTTCCAGCACAAGCGGCAACCTTTTGGCTGTGATGGAGACTTAAGGTTTCATGACACGTGAGTCCCACCACACCCAAATCAGCCCATCGTGCGGGAGAGCCTCCAGCATCCTCTCCCATCCTAGTGTCCTTGGCTACAACTCCCATCTTCAGCCCAGTTATGCTGGCTGGGGCTGGTGGCAGTTGTGGTCCAAAGCGACTGAAGAGCACAGGGGTTGGGGAAGCCTGGGTCTCCTAGCTATCTAACCTAAGCAGAACCTCCATGTCCAAATGAAGCCTATCTCTTGGGGGAGGGCTGAGCCTATGGGTCAGAGAGAGAAGGGAGGCCCCCCCCAAATGCATTAGCAGGTCCCTCACGTCAGCGGATCGAGATGCGAAGAGGGCTCCGGGATTAGACTTGACGCCCTCGAACCTCTTCTTCTCGCCTCATGGACAAAACAGATCTGAGTGCTAAGTGCAAAGAGCAGGTGGTGGAACTTCATCTTCAGGATGCCTGCAGCCTCAGGGAACGACAGGATGTGACACAGAGCGTTGGTAGCCTGGAGGGACAAGGAGAGGAGAACGGCATTCAGCAGAGGTCATCGTCAGATCAAGATCTCAGACGCGACTCAGAGCCTCGGTCCATCTCACTCAGTGTTGTCTACACTGACTAGCAGTGGCTGTCCTGGGTTTCAGGCGAGGGACTCCCCGACATGGAGATGCTGGGGCCCTTCTGCATACAAAGCAGGTGCTCACAGGATGGACCACTTATGAAGATGCACCCCCCTCCCAGCAAGAAGCCCCCAGCCCCATCCAGCTCCCATTCAAAACAATCCAGGAGAGAGAAACTGACCGCCATTGGCATTTGAGAAGTGCTGCGTCGCCTGGAAGTGACTTCCGCTTTGGGGTCTGCATCCTGCAGCCTTTTCAGGAGGGGTCTCAGCAGCTTGACGCTGGAATACGGATTGGCAACCAGCGCCTTCCAGATCTCTGTGGCACTTCTGCAATTTTTCAAAACAGAATTTTTCATTTTTCCTTTTCTTAAAAAAAGTCAGGCCTTTGATATTTTCTTTATATTGCACATACATTAGCAAAGAAAGAAACCACAACTTGGAGCACAATTTTTTGCAAGTACGAAATTCAATATAAATAAATATAAATTAAGAAACCCCTTAAATCTAGCCCTCCCCATTTTCACATCACAAAAACTTACTCATCACACTCCATCGAGCAGTCCAACAGGCTGTCTACGACTGGCTGCAGGCGCTTGGTGGCTAGGCTGACAATAGCCGAAAGCGTCTGATCCTTAGTGTGGGTGTCGAGGATCTGATGGAGATGGTTGTAAATCTCCTTCACAACCATAGGCAGCTGAAAGAAGATAAAAGAAGACCAGCATGAGAAAGTGTGGTGAACCTGTTTCTATTTTGCTTAATGTATGGAGGGTTTGGTGTCAGCGTCACTCGTGCCGATTCTCTGCTGTTCACTTGTGTGTTTTTTATAATAATTTTTATTGATTTACAACACAGATATACAATTTTATCCAATTTTTAACAAATAAATTCTCTCTTTTTGGACTTCCTTCAGCTTCTCTGACAATCATCCATCATTACCTCTTAATTACGCATTCCTTCTCCTTAGTATTGTCTTTAGTCTTCCCTCCCACTTCTATTATTTTTTATAACAATACATCTCAAATTTCACAGTGCTTCTTGAAATACAGTGGTGCCTCGCAAGACGAAATTAATCCGTTCCGCGAGTCTCTTCGTCTTGCGGTTTTTTTGTCTTGCGAAGCACGGCTATTAGCGGCTTAGCGGCTATTAGCGGCTTAGCAGCTTTAAGAAAAAGGAAACAAACTCTCAAGAACTCGCAAGACGTTTCGTCTTGCAAAGCAAGCCCATAGGGAAATTTGTCTTGCGGAACGACTCAAAAAACGGAAAACTCTTTCGTCTAGCGAGTTTTTCGTCTTGCGAGGCATTCGTCTTACGGGGCACCACTGTATCACTAACCTTGTTTGCACATCACATGTATTTTTCAGATATTCTACAAATTTCCCCCAGTCGTCGATGAACTTTTGGTCCTTAAGATATCTAATTTCCCCAGTTAGCTTGCCCAATTCTGCATAGTCTGTCAGTTTCAGTCTCCAATCTTCAATCGTCAGCATTTCCTCTTGTTTCCATTTCTGGGCCAGTAAAATCCTTGCAGCTGTAACTGCATATTGGAAGAGTTTACAGTCAGAGAATCATAGAATCATAGAATCATAGAGTTGGAAGAGACCACAAGGGCCATCAAGTCCAACCCCCTGCCAAGTAGGAAACACCATCAGAGCACTCCTGACATATGGTTGTCAAGCCTCTGCTTAAAGACCTCCAAAGGAGGAGACTCCACCACACTCCTTGGCAGCAAATTCCACTATCGAACAGCTCTTACTGTCAGGAAGTTCTTCCTAATGTTTAGGTGGAATCTTCTTTCTTGTAGTTTGGATCCATTGCTCCGTGTCCGCTTCTCTGGAGCAGCAGAAAACAACCTTTCTCCCTCCTCTATGTGACATCCTTTTATATATTTGAACATGGCTATCATATCACCCCTTAACCTCCTCTTCTCCAGGCTAAACATGCCCAGCTCCCTTAGCCGTTCCTCATAAGGCACCGTTTCCAGGCCTTGGACCATTTTGGTTGCCCTCCTCTGGACACGTCCATTTGTCAGTGTCCTTCTTGAATTGTGGTGCCCAGAACTGGACACAGTACTCCAGGTGAGGTCTGACCAGAGCAGAAGACAGTGGCACTATTACTTCCCTTGATCTAGATGCTATACTCCTATTGATGCAGCCCAGAATTGCATTGGCTTTTTTAGCTGCCGCGTCACACTGTTGGCTCATGTCAAGTTTGTGGTCAACCAAGACTCCTAGATCCTTTTCACATGTACTGCTCTCAAGCCAGGTGTCCCCCATCTTGTATTTGTGCCTCTCATTTTTTTTGCCCAAGTGCAATACTTTACATTTCTCCCTGTTAAAATTCATCTTGTTTGTTTTTGCCCAGTTCTCTAATCTGTCAAGGTCGTTTTGAAGTGTGATCCTGTCCTCTAGGGTGTTAGCCACCCCTCCCAGTTTGGTGTCATCTGCAAATTTGATCAGGATGCCCTTGAGTCCATCATCCAAGTCGTTGATAAAGATGTTGAATAAGACCGGGCCCAAGACAGAACCCTGTGGCACCCCACTAGTCACTCTTCTCCAGGATGAAGAGGAACCATTGATGAGCACCCTTTGGGTTCGGTCAGTCAGCCAGTTACAAATCCACTGAGTGGTAGCAGAGTCAAGACCGCATTTTACCAGCTTCTTTACAAGAATATCATGGGGCACCTTGTCAAATGCCTTGCTGAAATCAAGGTAGGCTACATCCACTGCGTTCCCTTCATCTACCAGGCTTGAAATTCTGTCAAAAAACGAGATCAGGTTAGTCTGACATGACTTATTTTTCAGAAAGCCATGCTGACTATTGGTAATCACAGCATTCCTTTCTAGCTGCTCACAGACTGTTTGCTTAATGATCTGCTCCAGAATCTTCCCTGCTATTGATGTCAGACTGACTGGGCGGTAATTATTTGGGTCCTCTCTTTTCCCCTTTTTGAAAATAGGGACAACATTTGCCCTCCTCCAGTCTGCCGGGACTTCACCTGTTCTCCAGGAATTCTCAAAGATGACTGCCAGTGGTTCTGAGATCACATCTGCCAGTTCTTTTAATACTCTTGGGTGCAGTTCATCTGGCCCTGGAGACTTGAATACATCTAAACTAGCCAAGTATTCTTGTGTTTCCTTTGCTGAATCATTTGCTCCAAATTCTTCAGGTCGGGCATTGTTTTCTTTATCGGAGAAGACTGAGGAAAAGAAGGCATTGAGGAGTTCAGCCCTTTCTGTGTCCCCTGTTTGCATTTCACCATCTTCTCCTCTGAGTGACCCCACTGTTTCTTTGTTCTTCCTTTTGCTATGAACATACCCATAAAAGCCTTTTTTGTTGCTTTTAACCTCTCTAGCAAGCCTGAGTTCATTCTGTGCTTTAGCTTTTCTGTCTTCAGAACTTCAGAAGAGCATGATCACTTGCGCCTAATGATCCTTCCACTTCTACCCCACTAACCAGGTCATCAACATTGGTTAGGACCAGATCTAAAATGGCTGTTCCTCTTGTTGCTTCTCCCACTTTCTGGACATTGAAGTTGTCTGCAAGGCCAGTGAGGAATCTGTTTGAGCTTAAGCTCTTGGCTGAGTTTGATATCCAACAAATATCCGGGTAATTGAAGTCCCCCATTACTACTATCTCCCTTCCTTTTGCATGCTTGGCCATCTATTCCAGGAAGGGATCATCTATGTATTCCGTTTGGCTTGGGGATCTATAGTAAACTCTATAGTAAACTCCCACAGTGAGATCTCTGTTATTCTTCTCTCCCTTAATTTTGACCCAAATGCTCTCACTTTGGCTTTGAGGTTCTAAATCTTGGATCTCTTCACAGGTATACACATCCTTGACATATAACGCCACTCCTCCTCCTTTCTTGTCTGGTCTGTTTCTCTGAAATAGATTGTACCCCCCATTATTACATTCCAATCGTGGGACTTATCCCACCAGGTTTCAGTGATGCCTATTATGTCATATTTAGTTTGCTGTACCAAGAGCTCAAGCTCATCTTGTTTATTTCCCATGCTTTGCGCATTAGTGTACAGACATTGAAGTCCATTAATCATTCCCCCGTGTCTCTTATTTAAGGATTTTTTCCTCCCACCACTAGGTCCGCGTGCTGTTTGCTCCATTTGGTCTATGACATTTGGATGATCATCTTCATTAATTGATAGACTCCTACCTTCAGGAGCATTGTCTCCCTCCCCCACATTAGTCAGTTTAAAGCCCTCCTGATGAGGTTTCTGAGATTTTTGGCAAAAACATTTCTCCCAACCGTTGTGAGGTGCAGCCCATCACTTGCCAGAAGTCCATCTTCAAGAAACTGCAGTCCGTGATCTAAGAATCCAAACTGTTCCTGTTTACACCATTTGCGAAGCCAGCTGTTCACTTCCACTATTTTTCCCTCTCTCCCTGGGCCACGTCGTTCAACTGGGAGGACAGATGAGATGACAATTTGTGCATTTAGTTGCTTCAATTTCCTGCCCAGAGCCTCGTAGTCTCTTTTGATCTTCTGGAGGCTATTGCTTGCAGTGTCATTGGTTCCCACATGAACCAAGAGGAAGGGGTATTTGTCAGTGGGTTTTATGATTCCTTGCAGTCGTTCAGTTACATCTTCGATCTTAGCCCCGGGGAGACAGCACACTTCCCAAGACATCTTGTCAGGCCCACAGATCACTGCTTCTGTTCCCCTCAGTAGGGAATCCCCTATCACCACTACACGCCTCCTCTTAGGTTTGGTCGGGGTTCTTCCGTGAGCTGTCCGTTCCAAGGTCGCCTGCACATTCCCTGAGGACTGACTTTGCTGCTCGTCTTCATATACCTGATCGACTGTAATGAGGGAGAGATCCTCAAATGGAGTCTGCTCTTCATCTTCCATGCTAGGGGAGAGGACCTCAAAGCGATTGTGTATTTCTAAACAATCAGAGCGAACCCTGGGCCTCCTACTTCTTTGAGTCATGTTTCTCCATATATCTGGCTCCTGTGTTGGTGAACTAGCCTCCTCAGGGGAGTCCCCTTGGTGGAGACGGTGTGCTCTGTTGCTTCCAAGAAGAGCTCCAGCTCCCTAATTCTTTGGAGCGTAGCTAAACGTTCCTCCAGTTGCTGGACTTTGTCTTCTAAGAGGGCAATCAACATGCAATTGCTGCAGGTAAAGCTGCCTGCAACCTTTGGCAAGATGGCAAACATTGCGCAGGAACCACAGGCGACTGCAGCTGTTCCCTCCCCCTCCATCCTGAGAACGTGTCGTTGGGGGTGGCTACAGCGGTCCTCCATCATAAAAAGTGTGAAGACAGGACAAATAACTCCCCCCACAAGAAAAAAAACCCTAGTTCTCCCCCAACAAACATTTGAGACTAGCTCCCCTAAATCTAAAAGATGGATCAAACTGCCCTGCTAGGTCTGATAAGCTCCTCCCACAGCTAATCCCCTGCCTCAACAGAAACCCTGCCCCCTCTGACCTTTGCACAGGGAGAACAGCTAATCAGCCACAAAGAAACACACAAGAAAACCTTTTCTGCTCCTTCTTCAACTGCTGCCCTGCTAGGTCATTATTATACCAAATAATGGAGGTGCACAATTTGGATAAAAAAATTGGCTTCCAGGTGTAAAAATCAAAATTGGAAACAGAATTGTTAGATTGCGTGGCGATACCTGCCCCCTCCCACAGATGGAATAAATAACGACACCGGACACAAGAATTTAGGTTGATGGGCGGAAAATGGCCACAACTTTATTGATTACAGGTAAGAGCGGTATTGGCCTTAGGCATTGGCCCTAACAGTCTATCCGGTCTAACCGGGGAGGGTTAAGCACCAACAGGGGGAGCCCCCCAGATGTACATCCATAGGCGCTCCCCAAGGAGTTACCGCTCGGGAGTGCGCTTTAGGCCCTAGCCTCCGTAGGTTTCGGACGAGGCATCGCCCCCCGGAGTCCTTTAACGAACTACCCTCCAAGCATTGGGGGAGGTGATGGCAATCCTCCCCTGCATCCTCATTTGCATAACAATACCCCCGGCCAATGCCTAACCGCCACACGAGCTCAGCTCGCCGCCAATACCCTCAAACCTGTAACCAATCCCTGAGTCCCTGGAAAATGTCGGCCAGCCAAATGTTGTTACCAGCATCCGAGAGTTGCACGCCATCCCCGCGATAGAGTGCTTCCTTGCTAAACTGGATGCCTGGGTGCTCAATGACCCGTCCCCCCATTGCAGACACTCTACGTGCCACCAAGCGCTCCAGGATCCGCCTGGCTCTAGCCACCGCCAAGGGATTCTCCGCATCCCGCCAACAGCGCCTCTCCAGCAGAGATGGCCAGATTATTGTCATGTTTGGATGTAATGCACGCAACTCCCCAAGGTCATTGACAATGTTCCACATTAAGTCTACCCCTTTTCTATAAGCCAGATCGTTCTTGCCCAGTTGGATGACCAGCGCATCCGGTGGACCTTCAGCTGCCATTCTTTTTGTTACTGCCGGGAAGAATTCCCGCCAACGCATCCCACGCCGTGCAATCCAGGACACTTTGACATTATCTGGGAGTTGTAGGTCACCTCCCCAGCCTCTGGTAACTGCTCGTAGTCTTGCCCAGTGGACAATACTGTGTCCAACTATCCAGAGATGCACCGCCATCACACCTGAAAGAAAAAATTAAAAGGGGCCGGGTCAGAGGGGTCGAAGGGGGGGGGAGGGGGAAGTCAACGTGAATTCCGAAGGTATCCCCTGTACGCGTTAGACTTCCACCGCCGCATGTCCATTATCCTCTCGGCCGGTAAACCCATGTGGACAGCGGTGGTTGCAGCCCCAATGCGGAAAGAGTGCGCAGCATACTCCTCAGGTGGGAGCCCGATGGCCGCGACTGCCTTGCACATAACCCTTGTGAACTGATGTTTTGACAGGTAAGAGCCGTTGGCATGTACGAAGAAAGGGCCACTAATTTTAGGTCTTATGCACAGAAACTTCCTGGCATCCTTTACTGGGCAGGGGCCAGCTTTCTGAGTTGCTTGCAGGTGAATTAGGGCCCCTCGGCCAAGCTGATTGGTCTTAGAGCTGCGGATTTTTAAAATTACGTCCGAGCTAGACAAGGTCACATCCTCCAACAAGAGCCCCCTAGCGTTGGATGACTGGTCCTCACAGACCACCTCGCCTATGCGTAAAGCCCCAAAGAAGGCGAAAGAAAATGCTGCGGAGAATAACCTGGCTTCGTACCCGGACCAGCAGATAACCCGGAGCTTGTGTCGAATTTGCACGAGTATGTCAAAAGTTATGGGCCTTCTGCTGTCAAGGCTAGGAGGCCGAGACGTGCGCCAGCCCTCCAGCATCTTCCGAACCACGAAGTGAGAGCAGGGGTCGATTGAAAACAGGGCTTTGGAGAAAAAGGATATTGCCGCTGCATGTATATTGAGGGTTTTGGGAGCCCGGCCTAGATCACGGAGGTACACCAGATATTCAATGACTTCGGGCTTAGAGGGGGGCCTGCCAGGTTTAAACCGCTCCTTTTTTTGGCGAAAAGATGTGAAGTCTAACCACGCCTTGTTATACGATCTTAATGTTGACGGTGCAACCGCCGACAATACTCCCTTTATTGCTTCTCGTTGCCAATACTCCAGAGGTGCTCCGGAAATGGCTGCGGCAGCTGCTGCGCATCCGGCGCCAATGAGCGAAAGCGATCCATCTGGAAACGAGATAGAGCATCCGTGATGTTATTATCAATATCAGGGGCAAATCTGGCAGAGGCATACAGGTTTAGCCGGAGGCAGGAAAGAACAAAATACCGCAGCAGCGATGCTACTCTGGGGGAATGTGAAGATTGCTTATTCAAGACTGACACCACAGCTTGGTTGTCAGTCCAGAAACAGATCCTATGGTCTTTAAATTGCTCAGCCCATATGTGAATTGCGACCACAATGGGGAAGAATTCTAAGAATGTCAGATCACGTAATATGGGTTTACCTTGCCAAGAAGAGGGCCATCGCTGCGCACACCACTGACCTCTGAAGTAAACACCGAATCCTAAGGAACCCGCCTGGAATACACCTGGAAATCCGATTGCAGGGCCAAGCTGCCAAAGTGAAAAACCGTTATAGCCGTCTAAGAATTGCAGCCAAACCTGGAGATCCAATTTTACTGCCTTCAAGAGACGCACCCTATGATGCGGTGACAGTAAACCTGCTGCTAGCTTTCCCAACCGCCCACAAAAAGGGCGACCCGGGGAAACTACACGGCACGCGAAGTTGAGGTGGCCCAGAAGTGATTGAATTTGCCTCAGAGTGACCTTCCTTAGTGCCAAAGTCTGCTCAATAAGCTCCTTTAGGGCAACCAACTTCTCTGTAGGTAGGCGAGATGTCTGAGCAAGTGTGTCAAGTTCGATGCCCAAGTAAGTCATCGTGGTGACCGGGCCTTCTGTCTTGTCGTTCGCTAGAGGAACCCCCAGCTCCTCCGCCAAGGACATGAAGGCGTGTAGCAAGGCCTTGCAGCCATTTGCGGTCCTTGCGACAAAAAGGAAGTCATCCAAGTAATGCCCCACCCCTTCGTAGCCAGTTTTAAATTTAAGCGCCTGTCAGGGGTACAGGGACAGAGGCACAGGGAAGGCAGGAAATGGAGGGCGATGGAGAGGAATCCCAGGAGAGCGAGGAAGAGGATAGCAATGACGCAGGGGATTCCATGAGTCTCTCCAGCGAATCAGAGGATTCCCAGAAAGGGGTGCCTGTGGTAAGGGCAAGGGGAGCCCCGGGTGGAAAGTGTCAGGAGCGGGGGGCCAGCAGGGGACCCCAAAGCGGCAGCTGGGAATCAGGGCCAGCCTCCCCGCCAGAGCGCAGCGAGGGAGGGAGAGGTTCCAGTGTGTCAGAGGGAGCAGCTCCGGCGACAGAGAAAGGGGAGGGATCAGAGCAAGCTGTTCTCCCGGAAGGGGAGGAAGGCAGTGAGCAGAGTAGCATAACTGTCAAAAGGAAGGTCAGAAGTTGGGCGCGCGCGCCAAGTTCAAATGAGGAGGCGCGTGGGAGAACAGGGAGCCCGGAGGAGGAGGGGCCAGGACCCAAAGCCCGCAGGAGGGGGCAGGAGCAGTCTGGGGACTCCGCTTCAGGAGAAAGCAGGAGGGGGGGAACCCCGGCGGGCAGAAAGACCCTGCGGAAAAGGAAAGAGAGAAAAAGGTGGAGCAGCATTAGCTTATTAAACTGGTGTAGGGGAGGGACCGATTCAGAGGGGACTTCAAATGTCTAGGGGAAAGAGACGCGGGGCTGCACGCCTCGGTTGTGGAACCAATAATGAACTGCAATAAACATCCTTGTATATAAGAAGAGCTTGGCATTGGTCTTTTGTGAGCTGAGACCTGAGGCAGCCCTGACAGCGCCCATTCCAGGAAAGTGCTGAAGGTCTCGAAAGCGGCGCAAGCAATCGAGCACCCCATAGGCATCGCCTTATCGATGAAATAGGTGTCCTGGAATTTAAAACCTAACCAGCGGTAGTCCTCTGGGTGAACTGGAAGAAGGCGAAACGCTGACTCGATGTCACATTTTGCCATAAAAGCACCTCTCCCAAATCCCTGAACCAACTTTACTGCTTGATCAAAAAATGCATACTTCACCGTGCACATTTCCTGGGGAATAGTGTCGTTAACAGAGGCACCCCTAGGGTAGGAGAGATTGTGTATCATCCGGAATTCCCCCGGGGCCTTCTTTGGGACAATGCCCAGTGGAGAAATATGCAGCTGATCAATGGGCGGTTCTGGGAATGGACCGGCCACCCTCCCGGCCAAAATTTCTTTCTGAATCTTTTTCATAGTGTCAGAGTTGCTCCCCGATCCTAGCTCACAGAGGATCACGCTAGCCAGCGATCATTTAGTAAAAGTCTTTATTGAGTTACAGTTCCCATTCTCAAGCTGCTGCGTGCAACTCTACGTCTTACGGTTAGATCGGCGAAGCTCTGTCTGGGTCCCCGCCTCCTGTACACCAACTTAATATCCTAGCCTTACTCCACCTTTTCCGCCTGACTGTTCTTCTCTGGGTCCCTCTGCCCCCCGGGGTCTCTTCCTTCCGGGACTCTTCTGACGCTGACCCCCCAGACCCTTCTGTCTCCTTGCGCCGGGCTTTAGGACCTGGCTCCCTTTCCGGGCTGCTTACTGCGCCACCTTCCTGTGCATTTGAACTTGGCGCGCGCGCCCAACCTTCCACTTTCCGTCTGACCGTTTCTTCGCTCCCCGATGGAGGTGTGGCCACTCCTGACTCGTGCCCTCCCTCCTGTTGTGAGCTGCCAGCACTTGATACCTGACTCCCTTCCTCTCCCCTGCTCTCTGTTGGTGACGCTGGTCCCGATTTCCAACTGCTCCCCTCTGAGCTCCCTCTGGCCCTTTCCTCCTGGGGTGTCCCCCTAGGCTCCCCCCTTGCCCTGGCCACTGGTGCTCCTTTCTGTGAATCTTCTGATTCACTGGAAAGACTCGGAGATCTCGGGTCGTCGTCATCACTCATCCTTTCTTCTGCCTCCTCCCCCTCGCTCTCTGTTTCCTCCCTTGCCCTCGCAACTGTATAGCGTGCTGATCGACGAAGTCTTGCCCTATAAAGTCCGCGTTGCTGCCAGAGTCAACGGTGATTGGCACGTCCATTGTGAGTCCATTGGGTAGCTGGAGCGATGCGGTGAGCTGCACTACTGGTTTGGGCGGGAGGGGGTCTGTGGGCTGCAAAAACTCTGGGGACTGCTTCACTGACTCGTCTGGCTGCGCCCCAGTGCCTCTGTCTCCAGCCAGACTCCGTCGTTTCCCTGCTGTGGGTCTTTGTGCTGAGTAGCTGCAGTTACCGTTGCAGAGGCTGCAGTGTGCTTGTGGATCCTCTGGGGACACTCTTTCACCATGTGCTGAGGACTGTAGCAGATGTAGCACTTCCGGTTCCCTCTAGGAGGCTTCGCCTTGACTGCTCCCGGCGCTAGGGCTCTGGTAGCTGACTGAGCCCTGGCACCTCCAACCTCCATAGGCTCCGCTCCCCCTCCTGGCGGAGGCGTAGATTGCGCACGCGCTGCTTCCTTGGGAACGAAGGAGAACCCTCTCGCTGTTTCGCGCCCTCCGTCCCTGCTCCATGGACGTTCTTCCAGATGCACCCCAACCGTCAGCGCCCTCTGAACGACCTCCTGCGTGCTCTGGGGCCTCTCCCCCCTCGCAATTTCGTCTTTAACCGCTCCGCTCAAGCCTTCCCCAAAAAGGTCTCTGACTGGAGCTGAATCTCTGTCCCATTCTAGGGCACTGACCCGTGCAAAAAAGCGGGCATGATACTGCCTTACACTGGCCCTCCCCTGCTTCAGTCCGTGTACCTCTTTCCGGGCAAGATCCACGTCTATGCTTGATAAAAAGCACGCATCCATCGCTTTAATGAAGGCATCCGCACTTCGGAGCGCCGGATCCTTATCTCTCCACAAATTGCGCAGCCATGCTTTAGCATCTCCATGCAAATGGGACAGGATAAACCCCACCTTCTCTTGCTCATCTCTAAAGTCCTTGTCCAGCAGTTGCAGCGCACACTGTACATCTGCTCTGAAGTTGGGGTACTGTTGTAAATTCCCATCGAAGTGAGATACTAGACCGCCTGCTCTTCTCACCAACCCAATCCCCTCCGGTTTGGGTGTCAGTTGCCCTTGCTTCATAAGCACTTCCAACCTGACCTGGAGATCCTGATAGGCGGCGGCTGCTTACCCCTCTCTCTTCCTGGATGCGAGTATCTCGGCATTCAGTTGTCTCACTGCTTCTTGCAGATCTGCTATCTGCTGTTCGGCAGTCATCTTGTCTGCCGCTCATGAGCTCGCGAGTAGGCACCAGTCTTCACCCCTCTCGGTGAGGCTTTAGGTGCCAAAATACAGAGACGGAGCTTACTGTCAGGGCTGCTTCCAGATCCCAGCTCACAGAGGACCACGCTAGCCAGCGTTCACTTTATAAAAGTCTTTATTGAGTTACAGTTTCCAATTCCAAGCTGCAGCGTGCAGCCCTACGTCTTATACGCTAGACCGGCGAAGCTCCGTCTGAGTCCCCGCCTCCTGTACACCAACTTAATACCCTAGCCTTACTCCACCTTTTCCGCCTGACCGTTCTTCTCTGGGTCCCTCTGCCCCCCGTGGTTTCTTCCTTCCGGGACTCTTCTGACGCTGACCCCCCGGACCCTTCTGTCTCCTTGCAGCGGGCTTTAGGACCTGGCTCCCTTTCCGGGCTGCTTACAGTGCCGCCTTCCTGTGCATTTGAACTTGGCGCGTGTGCCCAACCTCCCACTTTCCGCTCGACCGTTTCTTCGCTCCCCGATGGGGGTGTGGCCACTCCTGACTCATGCCCTCCCCCCTGCGGCGAGCCGCCGGATCCCGATGCCTGGCGCCCTTCCTCCCCACTGCGCTCTGTTGGGGACGTTGGCCCCGATTTCCAACTGCTGCTCTCTGAACCCCCTTTTGTCCCTTCTTCCTGGGGTGTCCCCCTAAGCTCCCCCCTTGCTCTGGTCACTGGTGCTCCTTTCTGTGAATCTTCCGATTCACTGGAAAGACTCGGAGATCTCGGGTCGTCGTCATCGCTCATCTTTCCTTTGGACTCCTCCCCCTCGCTCTCTGTTTCCTCCCTTGCCCTCGCCTCTGCTCCTGAACCCCTGACATCCATCCCCCCTCGAAGCCCCCCCTTCCCCCCTCCCCTCCTTCAGGTGTGGGTGCTGGGCACTCCATTGTCATGGGGGCGAATGCCGGATACCGTTCGCTCCCTGTGGCGGGCATCCAACTGAAGACTTCCGGTTCTTCCTCCCTGCGCTCGTCGACGACGGTCACCTCCTCTTCCATCTCTGTGCCGCCGTGCTCGAACCCAAGATCCTCCCCGAACACGTCCAAGTCAGTCTCTGCCTCGGTCGCTCCCGGATCCGTCGCTCGAGCTGGACCCTCCAGCCACTTCCTGCGCCACTGCTCCTCTGGTCAATCATCCCACCAATACGAGGGTTCTGAGGCCGATCCCGAGGGTGACCCCTCCGGGGAACGCGTGTCCAGTGTCGGTTCCTCGTCCGAGTCGAACCCCCGGAACGTGCTGGCGGAAAGCGTGGGTGTGAAAAGCCAGTCGTCGAAAAACTCGGCTGGCATGGGCCTGTGCGGGAAGAGGGCATGAAACTCGTCTTTGAGCAGAGGTTCCTCCAAAGCGTAGCCTGGCACCCAGCTGCTGGCACTGGCTGAAGTGCCCTCTCTGGCGAGAAGGTATTCTACTCCCTCTTCCCCCCATCTAGAATCCAAAATCTCTGTGACCTCGTTGATGGGCTCCTCCTGTGTCACTCCCGCCTGCTCGCTCCCCTCCCGGAGCGGACTCGGTGCCGTTCCTGGCTCCTGAAATTTGTGAGGCACCTTGTAGGGAGTGAGCACCGATCTGTGGAACACCGGATGCATTCTGGATCCCTCCGGAAGTGTCAGCCGGAAGGCCACCGGGTTGACCTGTGCCTCGACTTGGTAGGGCCCCAGTTGCTTATGCCCTAGTTTCTTCTTTGCTAACGATCTGGCCAGCACCGCGTGGGCTGCCAACCAGACCCAGTCTCCCACTTGGATCTCTTCGCCAACCCTCCTGTGTTTGTCCGCTTGCACCTTGTATGCGTGCTTAGCTAGCTCCAGCTGCCGCCGGAGCTGATCGTGGACCTCCTGTAACTCCGACGCGAACGCTTCTGCTGCCTGCGGCTCCCCCTCCCCCATTCTTTCCAGTCCCGGGAAGGTTCTGGGGTGCCTTCCATTGTTGGCGAAGAACGGCGTCACCCCCGTGGACACGTGCTTCGTGTTGTTGTA
This sequence comes from Podarcis vaucheri, assembly GCF_965113315.1. Classification (NCBI taxonomy): domain Eukaryota; kingdom Metazoa; phylum Chordata; class Lepidosauria; order Squamata; family Lacertidae; genus Podarcis; species Podarcis vaucheri. Next base: position 111,529 of record NC_138763.1, read on the forward strand.
GGAGAACTCGGCGAGCGGCAGGTAATCCACCCACGTCGCAGGCTGTTGATTCGCATAGCATCTCAGGTACTGCTGCATGATGGCATTGACCCGCTCCGCTTGCCCGTTGGTCTGCGGGTGTCTCACCGACGCCAGGTTGATCTTGACGTTTAGGAAGCCCATCAGCTTCTGCCAGAAATTCGAGATGAACTGCCGCCCGCGGTCGGACAGAATAGACCGTGGCAGACCGTGAACCTTGAACACGTGGTCTATGAACAGTTTGGCGGTTTGTTCCGCCGTGGCCACCTTTGCACACGGGATGAAATGTGCCATCTTGGAGAACAAGTCCACCACCACCAGCACAGCCGTCTTGCCCCTCGAGCTGGGCAGATCCGTGACGAAATCCAGGGCGACTCTCTCCCATGGTTTGACCGGAGTTTGCAGCGGTTCCAACAGTCCGGCCGGCGGTCTGTGCACTGGTTTGGCCCTCTGGCAGGTGTCGCACCTCGCCACGTAGTCCGCGACCTCCCCTCTCATTCCGGGCCACCAGAAATCCCTGGCGACTAATTCCACCGTCTTCTCCTTGCCAAAGTGCCCGGCAGTGGGCGCGTCGTGCAGCTGATGCAGTACCTTGGCGCGAAGTTCGTCTCCCGGCACGTAGATGGCCCCTTTATGGATGAACAATCCATCTCTCAGCTGGAACCCATCGGTCGCCGCCGTGCCCCTTTGCATCTCTGCCATCTTTGCTTGCGCGAAGGAGTCATTCTGCAACGCTCGTCGCACCGCCTCCAAGTCCACTGTCGCCGCAGCGCACGCCCACACTGTTGGTGCGAAGATGTGCATGGCGGCCGCTGGCGTGGCGTCCTCCAGATACTGTGGCTTACGGGAGAGCGCGTCCGCCATGATGTTGGTGTCCCCCGGGACATACTCTATTCGGAAGTCGAAGTTCGCAAAGAACTCAGCCCAACGTATCTGCCTCTGGTTCAGGAACTGTGCCGTGCGCCAGTGCTCCAGATTCTTGTGGTCCGTGCAGACCTGCACCGTGTGCTTGGCGCCGATCAGGAAGTGCGGCCACGCTTTGAATGCTGCATGAATGGCCAGCAACTCCCTGTCTCAGATAGTGTAGTTCTGTTCGGACTTGCTGAGCTTCCTGGAGTAAAACGCCCCCGGCCGCCAAACCCCCTGCGGGTCTCTCTGCAGCAGGACTGCTCCCACGGCTCTGTCCGAGGCGTCTGTCTCGACCCTCATCGGCCTGCTGGGGTCGACATGCAGCAGCTGCTCTTCCGACGTGAAGAGACGTTTGAGTGCCTGAAAGGACCGCTCCGCCTGCTCCGTCCAGATGAACTTCTTTTTCTTGGAGCTAAGCGTGTCCGTGATGGCCGCTGTCTGCATAGCGAAGCCTTTGATGAACTTGCGATAGAAATTCGCGATGCCGACAAATCGTTGGACCTCCTTCCGGTTGCGTGGGCTTTTCCAATCCAACACCGCTCGAACCTTGGCGCTGTCCATGGCGAGCCCCTTGTCAGACAACTTGTAGCCCAGGAAATCCACCTCCGTTACGTCGAATTGGCACTTCTCCAGCTTGGCGTAGAGCCTATGTTGCTGTAGCCTGCTCAGCACTTCCCTGACGTGTCTGTCATGCTCCTGCTGCGATTCCGAAAAGATCAGGATGTCATCCAAGAAACAGACGCACGTTTTGTAGAGGAGCCCCGCCAACACGTGATGCATGAAAGCTTGAAAAACGTGGGAGCCATTTTGCAATCCAAAAGGCATAACTCTATATTCGTAGGTGCCCAGGGGCGTGAACATGGCTGTCTTCCACTCATCTCCTTCCCGCATGCGAATGAGGTTGTACGCCCCTCGCAGGTCCAACTTGGTGAACACGCTGCCCTTGCGTACTTTTGCGAGTAGGTCGTCGATTCGGGGCATGGGGAAGTCCGATGGCTTGGTCACACTGTTCAAAATGCGGTAGTCCACCACGAGTCTTTTTTGGGGCGTGTCTCGCTTCTTAACAAAGAATACCGGACTGCCCCCCGCTGCCCTGGACTCTCGGATGAAACCGCGCTCCAAATTATGATCTATGAACTCTTTGAGTTCCTGCAGTTCGTCCTCAGACATGGAATACAGCTTCCCTTTGGGCAGCGCCGCCCCCGGCAGCAGGTCAATCTTGCAGTCATATGGTCTGTGGGGGGGGTAGCCTGTCTGCCTCCTTCTCGCAGAAAACCTCCAAAAATTCTGCGTACTTGTGGGGAATCGCTTGCAGCGTGCCTAGCAGCAGCTGTGACTCCTCTTGCTCCCCTTCCTGCCGGGGCATGATGCAGTGTTCAGCACAAAAGGAAGAGCCGAAGGTCAGCTGCCTCTGGTACCAAGCCAGCGTCGGGCTGTGCTTGTCCAGCCAACTCATGCCCAATACAATAGGCGTGTCCGACAGTTGAGTGACGTTGAAGCTGATGATTTCCCTGTGATTTCCAAGCCGCAGCACCATAGGTGGCGTCTGCTTCACCACTTGCCCCCCTAGCAGCTCCCTGCCATCCACCGTGACGACCTGCAGGGGCAGCGTGGCAGGCAGCAACTGTATAGCGTGCCGGTCGACAAAGTCCTGCCCTATGAAGTCTGCATTGCTTCCCGAGTCGACGGTGATTGGCACGTCCATGGTGATTCCATTGGGTAGCTGGAGCGATGCGGTGAGCCTCACTACTGGCTTGGGCGGGAGGGGGTCCATGGGCGGTAAATTCCCTGGGGACTGCTTCACTGACACGTCTGGCTGGGCCCCAGTGCCTCTTCCTCCAGCCAGACATCGTCGTTTCCCTGCTGTGGTTCTCCTTGCTGCGTTGCTGCAGTCACCATTGCCGAAGCTGCAGTGTGCTTGTGGAACCTCCGGGGACACTCTTTCGCCATATGCCCTGGATCCTCGCAGATATAACACTTCCTGTTCCCTCTAGGAGGCTTCGCTTTCACTGCTGCCGGTGCTAGGGCTCTGGCTGCTGACTGAGCCCTTGCACTCCCAACCTCCATCGGTTCCACCCCTCCCCCTGTTGGAGGCGTGGATTGCGCACGCGCTGCTTCTCTGGGAAGGAAGGAGGAGCCCCTGGCTAGTTCGCGCCCGCTGCGCCCTTCTTCCCTGCTCCACGGACGTTCTTCCAGCCGCACCCCCACCGCCAGCGCCCTCTGAACGATCTCCTGCGTGGTCCGGAGTCTCTCCCCCCTCGCAATCTCATCTTTAACCGAGCTGTGCAAGCCCTCCCAAAAAAGGTCTCTGACAGGAGCCGAATCTCTGTCCCATTCCAGGGCACTGACCAAAGCGAAAAAGCGGGCATGGTACTGCCTTACGCTGGCCCTCCCTTGCTTTAGTCCATGCACCTCCTTCCGGGCAAGATCCACGTCAATGCTTGATAAAAAACAGCCATCCATCGCTTTAATAAAGGCGTCCGCATTTTGGAGCGCAGGATCCTTATCTCTCCACAAATTGCGCAGCCATGCTTTTGCGTCTCCATGCAAATGGGACATGATGAACCCCACTTTCTCTTGTTCATCTCTAAAGTCTTTGTGCAGTAGTTGCAGTGAACACATTACGTCTGCTCTAAAGTTGGGGTACTGTTGCAAGTTCCCATCGAAGTGAGAGACCAGACCGCCTGTGCGTCTCCCCAACCCAATCCCCTCTGGTTTGGGTGTCTGTTGCCCTTGCTTCGTAAGCACGTCCAACCTGACCTGGAGATCCCTGTAGGCGGCAGCTGCGTCCTCCTCTCTCTTCCTGGATGCCAGCGCCTCGGCATTCAGTCGTGACACTGCTTCTCTCAGTTCCGCTATTTGCTGTTCGGCCGTCATATTGTCTGCCGTTCGTGAGCTCGCTAGTAGGCACCCGCTTTCTCTCCTCTCCGCGAGGCCGTGGATGCCCACAATTTGAAGAGACGGAGCTTACTGTCAGGGTTGCTTCCAGATCCTAGCTCACAGAGGATCACGCCAGCCAGCGATCGTTAAATAAAAGTCTTTATTGAGTTACAGTCTCCATTCTCAAGCTGCTGCGCGCAACTCTACGTCTTATGCTTAGATCGGCGAAGCTCCGTCTGAGTCTCCGCCCCTTGTGCACCAACTTAATATCCTAGCCCTGCTCCACCTTTTCCGCCTGACAGTTCTCCTCTGGGTCCCTCTGCCCCCCGGGGTCTCTTCCTTCCGGGATTCTTCTGACGCTGACCCCCCGGACCCTTCTGTCTCCTTGCGCCGGGCTTTAGGACCTGGCTCCCTTTCCGGGCTGCCTACTGCGCCACCTTCCTGTGCATTTGAACTTGGCGCGCGCGCCCAACCTTCCACTTTCCGTCTAACCGTCTCTTCGCTCCCCGATGGAGGTTTGGCCACTCCTGACTCGTGCCCTCCCTCCTGTTGTGAGCTGCCAGCGCTTGATCCCTGGCGCCCTTCCTCATCCCTGCTCTCTGGCGGTGACGCTGGTCCCGATTTCCAACTGCTCCCCTCTGAGTCCCCTCTGGCTCTATCTTCCTGGGGTGTCTCCCTAGTCTCCCCCCTTGCCCTGGCCACTGGTGCTCCTTTTTGTGAATCTTCTGATTCACTGGACAGACTCGGAGATCTCGGGTCGTCGTCATCACTCATCTTTTCTTCTGCCTCCTCCCCCTCGCTCTCTGTTTCCTCCCTTGCCCTCGCCTCTGCTCCTGAACCCCTGACAGTAATAAATATTGCCAAGCCAGCAATAAATTACTGTAATCTAGTCCTACCGCTATTGCCGCTGTGCTGTAAAGAGGCCTCCCCGAGGGAGAGAACTCACACGCTATCTTTCCCTATCCCAAAATGGCGGCCGCCTTAAGGCCACGTGGGGGTTGCAAAATGGCGGCTGAAGGCGGACCCGTAGCCTGGCAACGGCGCTGCTTGTGCCCGGCACTCGGGCTAAGCTGAAACTTTTTTCCGAAGAGCAGCGGCCAGGAATCAAGCCGCAGCAGAAAACAAATCCAGAAAGGCTTAAAATAAGGAATTAAATCGCCCCAGTCACGAGCCTACAGTCACCCAAACAACACACGACAGCCCCACTACCACAAAACAAAAGCTCCCCTGCCGCCCCACGAAACGCAAAAGCAAGTTTGGTTGTGCTTAGGGCCAGACGGCGCTCCCGAACAGGCACCAGAGCCCCCCGCCCCTGCGGCGGTAACCCGCTGCGCAACAAATTAAAGCCGCAATCCCCAAACCCCCGTTACGAAACCTGATCTCCGGATGCCGGGTAGCAGAGAAGATGAGAGCCTCGACCCGATGTAGATCGGACAGCGTCGGCTGCGGCAGGCTCCGCTGTTAAGCGGTGACGACAAGAACGCCGCTCCGGTCCTCTTCAACTGATTAAATGAAAATCTCTGGGGCGCAGGAGAAAGGCACAACAACGCTCCTAAAGATCCAAACCGTGGCCGCTGCAGAGGAGGAAAGGGGGCGAGTCAGGGCTCCCTGACCTTAAGTGCTCCCAGGTAGCCCCACCCCCACGCCAGCCCATTGGCTGGCGCTACCAGGTATGAATATTTATGGGATCCCTAAGTCCCGCGGGGCTGGCGCCAGCCCCGCAAGAGTGTGAATGGGGCGTGCGCCCACAACCCCCCCCTCCGTAGTTCGGGAGTGGATTTCTAAAATTAAGAATTTGTCAAAAATGTATAACTTGCTGTTGAAATGGAATACTCAGGATGAAACGGTGAAATCAACTATGATTAAATGGGCATAAGATGTAGAACATAATATTATGATGGCTGACTGGGAACAGTTATGGACCACAGGTATGAAGTTTACGGCGTGTAATGCCTTAAGAGAGAATCTAATGAAAATGATCTATAGGTGGTACATAACACCAGTCAAGCTTGCAAAAATCTACCATTTGCCTGATAACAAATGTTGGAAATGTAAGGAGACTGAAGGTACATTCTTTCACCGTTGGTGGACATGCCCAAGGATTAAGACATTCTGGGAGATGATTTATAATGAAATGAAAAAGGTATTTAAATATACCTTTCTGAAGAAACCAGAGGCCTTCTCCTGGGCATGGTCGGTCAATTGGTGCCAAAAAAGGATAGAACTTTTTTTATGTATGCAACAACAGCAGCAAGTTTACTCATCGTGAAGTATTGGAAGACACAAGATCTACCCACCCGGGAAGAATGGCAGATGAAGCTGATGGACTACATGGAACTGGCGGAAATGACTGGCAGAATCCGAGACCAGGGAGAAGAGTCGGTGGAAGAAGATTGGAAGAAATTTAAAGTTTATTTACAGAAAAATTGTAAAATTAAGGAATGTTAGAAGGATGTTGGAATGAAATAATGTGGCTTTAGCAGAAATGCTATAAAGGATTAGGGAAAAATAGATTGTTAAATGGTGAAGGAGGGAAAGTAAAGTTACATTTTATTAAGATAGAATAGAGGACAAAAACCGGAAAAGATGGAAAGGATTTGCTGAAATAGTTAATTGAACTAGAATACAAAAAAGGGAGGTGTGAGGAGGTCAAGGAAAGAAGCAAATGAAAGACAAGTTATGGGAAGATGTATTGTATTGTATTTTTTTGTATTCCCCCCTTTTTTCTTTTTTCTTTTTTCTTTTTTGTTTTGATATTATCGTGATGTGATGACTTGTATCTCTTAAATATGCTGTCTTGTTTAACTTTTTCTTTTTGTAACTCTTTAAAATGTAATAAATATCAATTTTTTAAAAAAAAAAGAAATATTTTTTTTTACTTGTTCCTACTTTTTCCTCTCGTTTTCCCCCAATTTCATATTTCCAATCTTAACCCATTGTCTTATCACCCCAGTCACTGGTATCAAATTTCAATTGTGTTTAACAAATCCATATTCTCTAGTTGGCCTCTTTTCTCTTACTGATAGAGAACCTACATAAGGACTCTATACAGGCTCTTAGGTACCCCATAAGGGATAAAGGAGAAGTTTTTTTTTCTTATAACAGGTAGGTAGCCGTGTTGGTCAAAAGAAAATTAAAATTAAAAAATTCCTTCCAGTAGTACCTTAGACGCCAGGTAACTTAGTTATTAGTATGAGCTTTCATGTGCGTGTATCTGAAGAAGTGTGCATGAACACGAAAGCTTATACCAATAACAAACTTAGCTGGTTTCTAAGGTGGTACTGGAAGGATTTTTTTTAATTTTGTTTCTTATAACAGTTGGCTTTGGCATTTTGGCCTGGAGAGTCAGAAATCACATCACACACCAGGTTCCTTTGGCTCAGGCAGGCCAAGGGGTGATATTCCTGAGGATTAAGCAAGTTTCACCTAGTTCCAGCCACAGTTTACACAAAACATTTGCAATGGGCAAACCACAACCATTAAGGCTGAGGAGGTCCCTCGATCTAGGAGAGGAATCCCTTCAGGAACTTCCCTGGATGGCTTTCTGCCTCCGTGGGGTCTTTCGGAGAGCCAAAATGGCTTTTGGATTTCTCTGCTGCACTGCTCTAGACATGTGGTTTATATACTTATGTATGTGTGTCAGAGCTGCCCGAGGTCCCAGCTCACAAAGGACCAACGCCAGTTCGTTGTTATATACAAAAGTCTTTATTGAAGTTCAGTTTCGCTTCCACAGCCGCAGCGCGCAGCTCTACGTCTGAAACTCTAGACCGCTGAAGCTCTGTCTGAATCTCCTCCCCCCAGACACCAGTTTAAGACTCTAACCTTACTCCACCTCTTCCTTTGCTCTTTCCTCCTCTGGCTCCGCCTGTCAGCTGGGGTCTCGCCCTTCCTAGACTCTTCTGATGCTGAGTCCCCTGAGTCTTCCCCCTGCCTCCGGCGGGCTTTAGGACCTGGTTCCCCATCCGGGTTTTCTGCTGTCCCGCGCGCCTGTACATTTGAACTTGGCGCGCGCGCCCAGCCGGCAACCTTCCTCCTGACCGTTACACTGCTCCTGTCACTGCTTCCCCCTTCGGGGAGGCTAGCTGGACCTGACCTCCCCTCCGTTCCCCCACTCTCCGATAGAGGCGTGGTCAGCCCTGACTCCTCTTCTCTCCCTGCTGGAGGAGACGCTGGCCCTGACACCTGGGACTCTTCCCCCCCACTACGCTCTGGTGGGGAATCTGGTCCTGATCTCCCGCTGCTGCCCTGGGAGTCCCTGCTGGCCACCTGTTTCTGGTGTGTCCCCCCTGGGACCCCCCTTGCCCTGACCATCGGCGCCTCCTTCTGGGAATCTTCTGATTCGTTGGAGAAGCTCATGGAATCTCTCGGGTCACTGTCATACTCCCCTACGCTGCCCTCAGATTCTTCCCCTTCGCTCTCCATTTCCTCTCTCCCCTGTGCCTCTGTTCCTGAGCCCCTGACAATGTGTGTTTGCCTTGTGCAATTATCAATGCGGGTGGCGCTGTGGATTAAACCACACAGTCTAGGGCTTGCTGATCAGAAGGTTGGCGGTTTGAATCCCCGTGATGGGGTGAGCTCCCATTGCTCGGTCCCTGCTCCTGCCAACCTAGCAGTTCAAAAGCACGTCAAAGTGCAAGTAGATAAATAGGTACCGCTCCGGCGGGAAGGTAAACGCTGTTTCCGTGTGCTGCTCTGGTTCGCCAGAAGTGGCTTAGTCATGCTGGCCACATGACCCAGAAGCTGTAAGCTGGCTACCTTGGCCAGTAAAGCGAGATGAGCACCGCAACCCCAGAGTCGTCCACGACTGGACCTAATGGTCAGGGATCCCTTTACCTCTACCTATTATATATTTGAGACCCTTGAATTTCTACACAGAGGATGAGCACGCTAAACACCAACTTTATGACTGTTTGAGAGAGAATTACTGAATTTAGGACCGAAGTCTTATTAGGAGTCGGGTCGGGATAAGCCTGGAGAAAAGGAGACTGAAAGGCAGGACGAGAGCCAGTGTCTTCAAACACTTCAAGGACTGCCCCTTGGAAGGTTTTCTGCTGCCCCAGAAGGCAGGACCTGAACCCAGGGCTTCAAGTTACAAAAAGGGTGATTCCGACCCAACATCAAGAATAGGCTTCTGACAGTGATTGCTGTTTGACAGCAGAACGGATGACCTTGGGAGATGGAGGACTCTCCTTCCTTGGAAGCTTTTAAACAGACATTGGATGACCATCTCTCAGGGATTCTGTCGCTGAGATTCCTGCCTTGCAGGGGGTTGGACTAGATGACCCTTGGGGTCCCTTCCAACCCAACAACTCAATGACATTCATCTTAATGCCCGTGAAGTCTTCCCTCTCCTCCCCAAACCCCCCAAATCTTGTCCTGCCCTCCATATACACACAGATGCACCAACTCTGTGGCACATTTTTGCAAGTAGCAGAACCCCAAATAAATGGCTAGCAACGATCATAAAAGAAAAAAAACCCCACTTTATTCTCTTTTGGAAAGCAAAAATACAGAGTTGTCTTTGTTTTCCACATGGCGGACGGTGTTCCTTCATGTGTCCCTTCCACTGGAGCAGCCTGGATCCCTGTGGAAGAGGCTGGGATCCCTTGCGTGGGCACAGGGATCAAGGCCTAGATTTCCCCACTCAGGCAGAGCCAACAGCAAAATGCCCCCCTGGCAAACCTCCTTGAGCTGGATGAGCAAAGGCAGGCTCCGTCAGAGGGGCTTCCTAGGAGTACGATCTCCCGTGGGTTCCCATCAGTCTCTCTGCACACAATAAGTCCCTTTTGGCCAGTCCTCCTGGGCCAGCCTGCGGCCTCCCCAGCTAGTTCTCTCCCGCCTCGTCATAGACGGGGTTGACGTAAGCGCCACTCTTGGGCTCTTCTGCAAAGTCCTTCTGGCTGGTGGGCGGCCACTTTGCGTCCTCCTGCAGCTGCCGCTGCAGCTTCCGGTACTGGCTGGAGGAGCGGAAGCGGAAGAGGGCCTTGATCAGAAGCCAGAGCTGGTGGTTCTGCAGGATGCCGTCCTACAAATGATAATGATGATAATAATAATAATAATAATAATAATAATAATAATAATAATAATAATAATAATTTATTTATACCTCACCCATCTGGCTGAGTTTCCCCAGCCACTCTGGGCGGCTTCCAATCGAGTGTTAAAAACAATACAGTATTAAATATTAAAAACTTCCCTAAACAGGGCTGCCTTCAGATGTCTTTTAAAGATAAGACAGGCGCTTATTTCCTTCACATCTTAAGGGAGGGCATTCCACAGGGCGGGCGCCACTACCGAGAAGAACATGGGAGCATGAGAAAGGGGCCCATCCATTCTTAAAAAAACCAGAAGCATTTTTACTTGGTATTATATGCCAAGGTATTAATAGACAAGATGTCAAACTGTTCTTATATGCAACAACAGCGGCAAGAGTATTGTTAGCCCAGAAAAGGAAGCAAGAAGACGAAAGAAGAATGGCAGACGAAATTAATGGACTACGCAGAGTTGGGCAACATGACAGGAAGGATTTGAAACTTGCCGGACCAGAGATTTACAGAAGATTGGAAGAAGTATATGAATTATTTGAAGAGAACTGTAATCAACAAATTACGCTAGTAGGACTACAAGAAGTTTTTTTTAAAAAAACTTAAATTTTTTATTAAGTTTTAACAATACACAATATAACAAGAAAAATACAAAGACAAAAACAAGAAAAATATAAAAACACAACATACATACTACAAAATACCACACTACAAACATTAAACACAAAAATACAGAAATACATACCTTAAAAAACTAATAATAAAAAAGAAAAAGCACATATAAGGAAAACACAAAAATTCCCTCTTTCTTGGTTTTATATCTTAAATTCACATATTTTCCTGACTTCCTCACATCCCCCGTTCTTGTATCCCTTTTAAAAGTTTGGTTCAGCAAATTCCACCTTTGGTGGACGTGCCCAAGGATCAAGGCTTTCTGGGAAATGATATATAATGAACTGAAAAGGGTATTTAAATATACCTTCCTGAAGAAACCAGGGGCTTTTCTCCTGGGCATAGCTGACCAATCGGTGTTAAAGAAGGATAGAACTTTCTTTATGTACGCCTCAGCAGCAGCAAGAATTCTTATAGCAAAACATTGGAAGACAGAAGATCTAACCACCGTGGAAGACTGGCAGATGCAACTAATTGACTACATGGAGATGGTGGAGATGACTGGCAGAATTTGAGACCAGGGAGAAGAGCAAGTGGAAGAAGATTGGGGGAAATTTAAAATTTATCTGCAGAAACACTGTAAAATTTCTGAATGTTGATGACATTGAAATGAACTGTGGGGGCTCTAGCAATAAGATAAAATTTAAGACTAAATTAATAAATAGACAAACCAAGGGTTATGAATTTGCTGGTATTAGTCACCGTAAATCGTGTCCTTTTTCGCCTGAAGAAAATTCAGTTGCAGAACGCAAGATAAGGTCTTTACAAACAATGCTAGATTCTATGCTATGTGATTCTGGCTTATCCATGAAGTATTGGGGGGAAGGAATTCTGTGTGCTAACTACATACAGAACAGATAAAATTAAGGGAGAGAAGAATAACAGAGACCTCATTGTGGGAGTTTACTATAGATCCCCAAGCCAAACGGAGGACATAGATGATGCCTTCCTGGAACAGATGGCCAAGCATGCAAAAGGAAGGGAGATAGTAGTAATGGGGGACTTCAATTACCCGGATATTTGTTGGACGTCAAACTCAGCCAAGAGCATAAGGTCAAACAGATTCCTCACTGGCCTTGCAGACAACTTCATTGTCCAGAAAGTGGGAGAAGCAACAAGAGGAACAGCCATTTTAGATCTGGTCCTAACCAATGTTGATGACCTGGTTAGTGGGGTAGAAGTGGAAGGATCATTAGGCGCGAGTGATCATGCTCTTCTGAAGTTTACTATACAGCGGAAAGGAGCAGCCAAGCATACTAGGACTCAATTTCTTGACTTTAAGAAAGCCGACTTCATAAAACTTAGGGAAGTGCTGGGTGAGATCCCATGGACAACAATACTAAAAGGAAAGGGAGTTCATGATGGCTGGGAGTTTGTTAAGAGGGAGATAGTAAAAGCACAACGTCAGGCAATACCAATGAGACGGAAACATGGAAGGTGCCTAAAGAAGCCAGGGTGGCTATCTAAAGAACTTTTAACTGAATTAAGATTAAAAAAGGATGTGTACAAAAAATGGAAAAGGGGGGAAACCACCAAAGAGGAATTCAAGCAAATAGCCAGCACGTGTAGACACAAAGTCAGAAAAGCTAAAGCACAGAATGAACTCAGGCTTGCTAGACAGGTTAAAAGCAACAAAAAAGGCTTTTATGGATATGTTCGTAGCAAAAGGAAGAACAAAGAAACAATGGGGTCACTCAGAGGAGAAGATGGTGAAATGCAAACAGGGGACACAGAAAGGGCTGAACTACTCAATGCCTTCTTTGCCTCTGTCTTCTCCAATAAAGAAAACAATGCCCGACCTGAAGAATTTGGAGCAAATGATTCAGCAAAGGAAACACAGCCCAGAATAACTAAGGAGATAGTACAAGAATATTTGGCTAGTTTAGATGTATTCAAGTCTCCAGGGCCAGATGAACTGCATCCAAGAGTATTAAAAGAACTGGCAGATGTGATCTCAGAACCACTGGCAGTCATCTTTGAGAATTCCTGGAGAACAGGCGAAGTCCCGGCAGACTGGAGGAGGGCAAATGTTGTCCCTATTTTCAAAAAGGGGAAAAGAGAGGACCCAAATAATTACCGCCCAGTCAGTCTGACATCAATAGCAGGGAAGATTCTGGAGCAGATCATTAAGCAAACAGTCTGTGAGCACCTAGAAAGGAACGCTGTGATCACCAATAGTCAGCATGGATTTCTGAAAAATAAGTCATGTCAGACTAACCTGATCTCGTTTTTTGACAGAATTACAAGCCTGGTAGATGAAGGGAATGCAGTGGATGTAGCCTACCTTGATTTCAGCAAGGCATTTGACAAGGTGCCCCATGATATTCTTGTAAAGAAGCTGGTAAAATGCGGTCTTGACTATGCTACCACTCAGTGGATTTGTAACTGGCAGACTGACTGAACCCAAAGGGTGCTCATCAATGGTTCCTCTTCATCCTGGAGAAGAGTGACTAGTGGGGTGCCACAGGGTTCTGTCTTGGGCCCGGTCTTATTCAACATCTTTATCAACGACTTGGATGATGGACTCAAGGGCATCCTGATCAAATTTGCAGATGACACCAAACTGGGAGGGGTGGCTAACACCCCAGAGGACAGGATCACACTTCAAAACGACCTTGACAGATTAGAGAACTGGGCAAAAATAAACAAGATGAATTTTAACAGGGAGAAATGTAAAGTATTGCACTTGGGCAAAAAAAATGAGAGGCACAAATACAAGATGGGTGACACCTGGCTTGAGAGCAGTACACGTGAAAAGGATCTAGGAGTCTTGGTTGACCACAAACTTGACATGAGCCAACAGTGTGACGCGGCAGCTAAAAAAGCCAATGCAATTCTGGGCTGCATCAATAGGAGTATAGCATCTAGATCAAGGGAAGTAATAGTGCCACTGTATTCTGCTCTGGTCAGACCACACCTGGAGTACTGTGTCCAGTTCTGGGCACCACAATTCAAGAAGGACACTGACAAACTGGAACGTGTCCAGAGGAGGGCAACCAAAATGGTCCAAGGCCTGGAAACGATGCCTTATGAGGAACGGCTAAGGGAGCTGGGCATGTTTAGCCTGGAGAAGAGGAGGTTAAGGGGTGATATGATAGCCATGTTCAAATATATAAAAGGATGTCACATGGAGGAGGGAGAAAGGTTGTTTTCTGCTGCTCCGGAGAAGCGGACACGGAGCAATGGATCCAAGCTACAAGAAAGAAGATTCCACCTAAACATTAGGAAGAACTTCCTGACAGTAAGAGCTGTTCGACAGTGGAATTTGCTGCCAAGGAGTGTGGTGGAGTCTCCTTCTTTGGAGGTCTTTAAGCAGAGGCTTGACAACCATATGTCAGGAGTGCTCTGATGGTGTTTCCTGCTTGGCAGGGGGTTGGACTCGATAGCCCTTGTGGTCTCTTCCAACTCTATGATTCTATGAGATAGGTAGCCGTGTTGGTCTGCCATAGTCAAAATAAAAAAATTCCTTCCAGTAGCACCTTAAAGACCAACTAAGTTAGTTCTTGGTATAAGCTTTCGTGTGCATGCACACTTCTTCAGATACACTGAAACAGAAGTTGCCAGATCCTTCTATATAGTGAGAAGGTGGGGAGGGGTATTACTCAGAAGGGTGGTGGGAATGGGAGATTGGCAGATAGCTGAGATGAGCCTGTTGACGACTCTTAACGACTGCAATAGGTCTTACAGGAAAAGGCAAGGGGTGAGAAGGTGAAACATGGCTTAGTCATGTATAATGAGATAAGAATCCAATGTCTTTGTTCAGCCCAGGTCTTTCCATGGTTTTAAGTTTGGTAATGAGTTGCAATTCAGCAGCTTCTCTTTCCAGTCTATTTCTGAAATTCCTTTGTAGTAAAACAGCTACTTTGAGATCTTGTATAGAATGTCCTGGGAGATTGAAGTGTTCTCCTACTGGTTTCTCTGTTTTGTGATTCTTGATGTCAGATTTATGTCCGTTTATTCTTTGGCGTAGGGTTTGGCCTGTTTGTCCAATATAGAGAGCTGAAGGACACTGTCAGAGCTGCTTCAAGATCCTAGCTCACAGAGGATCACGCTAGCCAGCGGTCACTTTGTAAAAGTCTTTATTGAGTTACAGTTTCCATTCTCAAGCTGCTGCGTGCAGCTCTACGTCTTAAGGGTTAGACCGGCGAAGCTCCGTCTGAGTCTCCGCCCCCTGTACACCAGCTAAGTACCCTAGCCTTACTCCACCTTTTCCGCCTGACTGTTCTTCTCTGGGTCCCTCTGCCCCCCGTGGTCTCTTCCTTTCGGGACGCTTCTGACGCTGACCCCCCGGACCCTTCTGTCTCCTTCCGTCGGGCTTTAGGACCTGGCTCCCTTTCCGGGCTGCTTACTGCGCCACCTTCCTGTGTATTTGAACTTGGCGCGCGCGCCCAACCTTCCACTTTCCGCCTGACCGTTTCCTCGCTCCCCGATGGAGGTGTGGCCACTCCTGGCTCATGTCCTCCCTCCTGCTGCGAGCTGCCAGAACTCGGTACCTGGCGCCCTTCCTCTCCACTGCGTTCTGCTGGTGATGCTGGCCCCGATTTCCAACTGCTGCTCTCTGAGCCCCCTCTGGACCCTTCTTCCTGGGGTGCCCCCCTAAGCTCCCCCCTTGCCCTGGCCACTGCCGCTCCTTCCTGTGAATCTTCTGATTCACTGGAAAGACTCGGAGATCTCGGGTCGTCGTCATCACTCATCTTTTCTTCTGCCTCCTCCCCCTCGCTCTCTGTTTCCTCCCTTGCCCTCGCCTCTGCTCCTGAACCCCTGACAGACACTGTTGGCATTTGATGGCATACACAATGTTAGACGATGAGCAATTAAATAGTCCCGAGATGGTATGTGTGATGTTGTTGGGGTCAGTAATGGTGTTGTCCGGGTGTATGTGGCAGCAAAGTTGGCATCTGGGTTTATTGCAGGCTCTGGTGCCAGTGTCCGTGTTAAGTCTGGTTGTAGTATTATTGTGGGTTAGGAGTTGTTTAAGATTGGGTGGCTGTCTGTAGGCAATGAAAGGTCTTCCTCCCAGAGCTTGAGAAAGAGAACTGTCATTGTCCAGGAGAGGTTGTAGATCTCTGATGATGCGTTGTACTGTTTTAACTTGGGAGCTGTATGTGATGACTAGAGGTGTTCTGTTGTTTTCTTTTTTGGGTCTGTCTTGCAGCAAGGTCTCTCTGGGTATCAGTCTGGCTCTGTTGATCTGTTGTCCAACTTCATCTGCTGGGTATTTTAGTTCTGAAAAGGTTTGCTGTAGATCTCTTAGGTGAGAGTCTCTGTCTGTAGAATTGGAACAGATGCGGCTGTAACGTAGTGCCTGGCTATATACAATGGACTGTTTGGTATGTTTGGGATGGTAGCTAGAGGCATGTAGATATGTTTGTCAGTCAGTTGGTTTACGGTATAAGGTGGTGTCTATGCGCCTGTCAGGGGTTCAGGGGCAGAGGCACATGGGAGGCAGGAGAGGGAGGACGATTGGGCAGAGTCCGAGGACAGCGAGGAGGAGGAGGACTGTGGCCCAAGGGACTCCATGAGCTTCTCCAGTGAATCAGGGGATTCCCAGGAGGGGGCGCCTGTAGCTAGGGCGAGAGGAGCCCCAGGGGGGACTCATCAGGGAGAAAGAGCCAACAGGGAATCCTGAAGCAGCAGCTGGAGATCAAAGACGGCTTCCCCTCCAGAGCGTAGCGAAGGGGGGGGGGGAGTTGCAGTGTGTCAGGAGAAGCAGCTCCGTTGGCTGGAACGGAGGGGAGGTCAGAACAAGCCACTCTCCCGGAAGGGGAGGGGAGCAGTGAGAGGAGTGACGTTACCATCAGGAGAAGGGTTGTGAAATATACTCAGAGTCGCAAAGTGATTTCATGCTCTTTATTCAGCTCATAGTGGTGAGGAGGAATGAATGAAAGTCCTCTCACAGTATCTGCTTTATATACATTATTTACACAATGGGCTGCACATGATTGGCTAATTCCGGAATTCTACTGTAAGCCAATCAGGTTGTGGATTCACTTCAATCTGGAGCAGGATTGGGTGGTTCCTGCCAACCAATCATACTGCTGCATTGTTCTAGGACCAATCAGACGGCTGCATTCTGAATCCTATTGTTCTAGGACCAATCCAACTGCTGCAATTTGGAGCCTATTGTTCTAGGACCAATCAGACTGCTGCAGTTTGGATCCTATTCAACTCAGTACATAACACCCCTCCCCTCTAAGTTCCAGTCCTGCCCGGGAGGTCGCATTCATAGTCCTCAAGGTATGCCGGCAGCCTACGTGTGCGTTGCGGCCTGGGTTGTTCCCTGGTCCGGGGTTCAGGTTCTGGCTCATGTTCCAAGGATGCTGGCTGTGATGGGGTTGTTTGGTCTGGTGCAACCGGCTCGCTCAGTCGTGGTTCTGGTTCTGGTGTCCTTTCGGCCTCACGGGTCCTCTCTGTATTTACTGATTCTGCCTCTCCTGCTGGCCCCTCCTGCTCTATGGGCCTCACTGCCCCGCTGTTCCCTTGGGACTCCTCTGACCTGTCCTCCTCCTGGGTTTCTCCCGGGAATCGTCGCCGTATCTGGTCGCAGTGGCGGCGCCAGCATTGCCCCCCATCCGTTAGCACCTCGTACGACACTGGGCCAGTGACCCTGGTGACTGTGGCGGGTACCCATGCTGGGCCTGCCCCAAAATTCTTTGCGTACACTGGGTCCTGGGCCTCGAAGGTCCGGGGGTTCCTGCCTTCCCCCACCACTACCTCATCCTGAGCTCTATCGGGGTGAAGGCGGTCCAATCTGATTGCAAGGCGCCGACCCATTAGTAGTTCAGCGGGGCTCCGGCCAGTCGTTGAGCTGGGGGTGCTGTGCTGTGCTAGAAGGAATGTGGCAAGGCGGTACTCCCAGTCCCCTTGCGTCATGCGGCGAAGGGTGTCCTTGGTGGTCCGCACCATGCGTTCTGCTTGCCCATTGGTGGCAGGGTGGAACGGCGCCGAACGGATGTGGCGGATGGCGTTCTGTGCTGTGAAGGTTTGGAATTCTCCTGACGTAAATGCAGTCCCGTTGTCTGAGACGAGAGTGTCAGGGAGCCCGTGGGTTGCAAACAGCCTGCGTAGTACCCGGATGGCTGCGGACGTGGAAGTGGACGGTACCAGTGCGACTTCCAGCCATTTGGTGTAGGAGTCCACCACTATGAAGAATGTTTTCCCCTGAAAGGGGCCAGCGAAATCCACATGCAGGCGTGACCATGGTGCTCGGGCGGACTCCCAGGTCTGGACTGGGGCCCTTGGGGGATCTGGGCGGGATTCTTGGCAGGCCTGGCAGTGTTTGACCCAGGCCTCTATCTCTCCGTCGATCCCTGGCCACCACACATAACTCCTGGCAAGGGCCTTCATTCTTACTACCCCTGGGTGTGTCTCGTGTAGGGCTGTGAGGACCCTTTTGCGGAGGGGCTGGGGAACAATGACTCTGCTTCCCCATAACAGGCACCCCTTGTGGGCTGACAGTTCATGTTTGTGGGTTGTGTAGCCGGCGAATTCTGGCCCGGGGCTGCTGCTGGGCCATCCCCTCCACACCCAGTCCAGGACCCGGGAGATGACCCTATCTTTCTTGGAATGGTGTGCAACTTCTTGTGCCTGAATGGGGCGGTCGGGAAGCAGCTCCAGGCTCATAACCTCTTGTGCAGGTGCTGGGTCAGGGCCTGTTTCCGGTAGTGGTAGCCTGCTGAGGGCGTCCGCATGGCCCATCGCTTTCCCCGGGCGGTGAATCAGTGCATACTGGTAGCTGGCAAGGAAAATTGACCACCTGAGGACGCGAGGAGACAGCACTTGGGGGGTCTGCTTTTCGGGGGCAAACAAGCCAAGCAACGGCTTGTGGTCAGTCACCACGGTGAAGGGCCGCCCGTACAAGAAATCATGGAATTTTTTTACTCCCTTCACGATTGCCAGACCCTCCTTGTCAATTTGTGAGTAGTTCCGCTCGGTTGCGTTGAGTGTCTGGGAAAAGTACGCCACCGGTACCTCTCTTCCATCCAGAAGTTGGTGCCCCAGGACAGCGCCAATGCCATAGGGTGAGGCGTCGCATGCTAGCACCACCGGCAGCCTCTCGTCGAAGTGTGCCAAGACAGAGTTTGAGACAAGCAAGTCCTTGACTGCCTGGAATGCGGCCTCCTGGCGCTGGCCCCACACCCAAGGGGCCCGCTTGTCCAGGAGTCTGTGTAGGGGCTCCGCTACCGCCGCCTTGTGGGGAAGGAAGGAATGGTAAAAGTTCAATAGTCCCAAGAAGGCCTGAAGTTCAGTCTTGCTCTTGGGCGCTGGGGCATCACAAATGGCCCGTACCTTGTCCCCAGTCGGGTGGACCCCTTCTGCGTCCACCATAAATCCCAGAAAGTCCACCTGAGGCACTCCTAGTAGACATTTTTCCCGCTTCACCTTGAGACCCGCCGTCTGGAAACGGTGCAGAACGGTGCGGAGGCGGTCCTCAAACTCCTCTGGTGTGGGCCCAGCAATCAACACATCATCGAAGAAGGGGGTGACACCAGGAATCCCTTTAAGGAGAGAGTCCATTAGATTCTGGAATATGCCTGGTGCCACGCTGACCCCGAATTGCAGCCGCTTTACCCTGAACGCTCCTCTGTGCGTCGCAATCGTCTGTGCCTCTGCTGTGGCCTCATCTACTGGCAGCTGTTGATATGCTTGGGCCAAGTCCAGCTTGCCAAAAATTTTCGACCCAGCCAGGGTGGCAAGGACATGGCTGACCACTGGCACTGGGTATGCGTGGGCCGTGAGGGCCTTGTTTATGGTACATTTGTAGTCTGCGCAGATGCGGACCGAACCATTAGGCTTGACGGGTGTGACGATTGGAGTTTCCCAGGGGGCATTAGGCACCGGCTCCAGCACTCCTTGCTCCACGAGTCGGTCCAATTCCTCGTCTATACGGGGTTTCAAGGCGAACGGGACCCGGCGGGCCTTGAGCCTGACCGGTCGTACTGTGGGGTCAAGCTGTAGCGCAATGGGGGGGCCCGTATACTGTCCCAATTTCCCATCAAAAACCCCTGGAAATTCCTTGCATATGGCGTCCACGTCCACTTGTAAGCTAGTGTGGTTCACCCCGGTGACAGCTAGCCCCAGTGGTCCAAACCATGCCAATCCCAGTAAGCTAATGTAGGGGCCCTTGACCACAAGCAAGTCCAGTTGCCGCGTCCGCCCTCGGTATTGCACCCTGAATGTCCCCACCCCCATTGTGGGGACCTTACGTTTCTGGAAGTCCCGTAGGGTGAATGGGGCCGGCCTGAGTTTGGGACCCCCAGTAGGACACAGTTTCCTTAAGGTCTTTGCCGAGATTATGGATAGAGTTGAACCCGTGTCAAGCTCCATGCGGCATGGGGCCCCCTCTATCTGTACCTCTACATAAATTTTCTCTACGTTGGGGTGGGGCAACTGGTATACCTGGCAGTCCGTGAGCTCCGTCGAGTTGCCTTGGTGCGTTGGGCCCCGGGACCTGGGGCTCTTGGGTTGGTCATCTGATGCCTGGTGTCGGGTGGGCCGAGCCCGACACACCCGGGCGATGTGTCCCGATTTTCTGCACTGCCTGCACTCTGCGTTGCGGAAACGGCAGGTCCTCCTCTCGTGACTCTCCCCGCAGCTTGCGCAGTTTCCTCCTTCTCGTCGAGGCAGCTGTGGTCTGTGCGCTGCTTGAGTGCGCTGCTGTACTCGGTGCACCTCCTCCCTGTCGGATCCTGAGTCGTCAGTGAGGTCTTCGTGGTGGACCCTCGGTTGGGATGGCAGGCTCGGCCGTGCCTCTTGCGTCGACCTCTCGGCAGCTTCCGTTGCCAGGGCCTCCTCCAGAGCAACCTGGAATGTTAGGTCCTTCTTAGCGTAGAGGCGTCGTTGCAGCTTCTCATCCTTCAGGCCACCGACGAGGCGGTCACGAAGCATGTTCTCCAACTCTGAGAAGTTGCAGAACCGGGCGGCTTGGCGGAGAGAGGTCACAAACCCAGTTATGGTTTCCCCAGGGGCTTGTCGCTTTGCGTAGAAGGCATTTCGACGAGCCACCACTGAGGGCTGCGGCGAAAAGTGCCCCTTCAGCTGTTCCATTATTGTTTTGTATGGAACAGTAGCGACGTCTTCAGGCGCAAGGAGAGCCCGGGCGATTTCAAACGTCTCCTCTCCGCAGACGCTGAAGAATATCGCCCTCTTCTTGGCGTCTTCTTCGTCGGTGACCCCTTTGGCTTCTAGGAGGAAGGTGAAACGGGAGGCGTACGCTTCCCAGTCTCCAGATGCTGGGTTGAACGGCGAGAAGCTGCTGTCGGTTGCCATTCTGAGTTCCTTGTGTCCCGGAGCTGAAGCCTGGATACACGGTGCGAGGCAGCGGTGCGGCAGGTGGCGGTGCTGCGGTGCTGTGTGTCGCAGTCAGCTCAGCGGGATCCCACCTTCGTCGCCAGTGAAATATACTCAGAGTCGCAAAGTGATTTCATGCTCTTTATTCAGCTCATAGTGGTGAGGAGGAATGAATGAAAGTCCTCTCACAGTATCTGCTTTATATACATTATTTACACAATGGGCTGCACATGATTGGCTAATTCCGGAATTCTACTGTAAGCCAATCAGGTTGTGGATTCACTTCAATCTGGAGCAGGATTGGGTGGTTCCTGCCAACCAATCATACTGCTGCATTGTTCTAGGACCAATCAGACGGCTGCATTCTGAATCCTATTGTTCTAGGACCAATCCAACTGCTGCAATTTGGAGCCTATTGTTCTAGGACCAATCAGACTGCTGCAGTTTGGATCCTATTCAACTCAGTACATAACAGGTTGGAAACTGGGCGCGCGCGCCAAGTTCAAATGTGCCAGCGCGCGGGGAAACGGAGAGCCCGGGGGAGAAGCCAGGTCCCAAAGCCCGCAGGAGGGAGGGAGAGCCATCGGGAGATTCAGCGTCAGAGGAATCCAGGAGGGGCGGAACTCCAGCGGGCAGAAAGACCCTGCGGAAAAGGAAAGACAGGAGGAGGTGGAGCAAAGCAAGCATCTTAAGCTGGTGTAGGGGACATAGGCGCTGACTCCATGGGGCTTGAGGGGGCCCGAGCCCCCTCAAAAATTCGTTTGGGGGGCTCCGCCCCCCCAATAATCTCCGGCGCCCCTCCAGCAGAGCGCCATCGCCGCCCCTCCCCCAGCCCAAAATGCACAGGGTCGGGCTGCCTGCATGCCTTCTGCCCTCCCTCCCGAGCAAAAGCTCCACCCAATTTCCTTTGGAGCTGATTAATAGGCGCAGCATGCTCTCCCCTATTCGCTCATGAGGAGGCGGCGCCACTTTATTTGCATATTCATGAGCTTATTTATTATTCATGAGCTTTCCCGGGCCCCCCCAATATTTTTTATAAGTCCGCGTCCCTGGTAGGGGAGGGACCGACTCAGAAGGGACTTCAATGGTCTAAGGCTAAGAGACGTGGGGCTGCACGCCTCGGTTGTGGAACCAATAATGAATTGCAATAAACATCCTTGTATATAAGAAGAACTTGGCGTTGGTCTTTTGTGAGCTGAGACCTGAGGCAGCCCTGACAGCGCCCATCCTGTATTTTTATAGTAGTGTCCAAAAAATGTATTTCTTGCATAGATTGATTCATTGTAAGGTTGATTGTGGGGTGAAAATCATTAAATTTCTGGTGAAAGGTGTCCAGGGTCTGTTGACCATGTGTCCAGATGATAAAAATATCGTCAATGTATCACAGGTACAAGAGAGGTTTGAGTGGGTAGGAGTTTAGGAAACGTTGTTCTAGAACGTGTTGATCAATCTCATGTTGAGTTTTTGGCAAATTTACAATATGGGGGATAAGTGGAATTGGAGGTGCTTCATTCTTAAAGTACCTTGAGATTCTTATACCACTCGTCTCCAGATGTTCTCTACATTTGTACACTAGTTTTGCCAGTCTTCCCTCATAGAATGAGACCACCGCTCTGGCAAGGAATCCGTTGAAGTATAGATATTCCACTTGGGCCAAATCAGTAGGGTTATTAAGTATACCCGGCATATAGATCTTTAAAAGGTTCAATAGATGGGCTTTACGCTCTTCTTGTGACAGGAGTCCTGGGGGTTTAGGATAATTTGATAAAACAAGTTTGTTTCGGTACAGCACCAGATTCCAGTTTTTATTTGTTAGATTTGTCAGATTTCTCTTCTTAGAGGGATTGGTTTCATCTACAGATAGAATGTAAGACCATGGATCTTGGATCAAAATGTCTTGCTTGGAGTTAGGTGTTGGGGTAGGTGTTCAGGGTTCCAAGCAATCCATCGCAGCGTCAGGGCAAGGGTTTATAGAACGTTCTTGCTTAGAAGATTTCCTGGTTAGAAGTTTCTCAGTGTTCCCACTGGTCTCGGTTATTGGGATACTCTTGAGAAGATTAAAGAGCTTTTTAAAATCCATTTTTTTGTAACGCACTGCCTTAAAATTTTTAACATTTCTGCTCTTTTTTACCCTTATGCGCCTCTTTTTCAAGGCAGTAGCCCTACAAGATCTCTTGGCCTTCCTTGGTGATCTGCTTTTGCAGGTGGTAGGAAGGAAGTTGTTATTACTTTCCAATTCTACAGTCACCCCGCTGGATTCCCTACAGAGAGTTTTGCAAGTGTCCATTATTATAGTGAGGATTTTTGTACAGGTGGCCAGATGAGATTTTATATTTTCAATATCCTCAGTTAAAAGCACAAGCCATTTGATAACTGATAAATCCTCATCCTCATTTGTCTCAAGTTGGAAGCAGGAGTCTCTTGATGTTTTAGGGTTTCCCGAAGACATCTCTGCAATTTGTTTTAACATCAGTTCTTCCACTTCTCGGACTCGGGATGGTTCGGGAGAAGCTTGGGATTTAAGTCTCTGTTTTGGGAGTACTTCGGTGACTGTACCAGTTATGTTTGGATTTACTTTGGGCTTTATTGGACCTTTGTTGTGGCATTCTTCTACACAATCCTCTCTCTGCACAGTGCAGGAGGGAGAAGTTTCAGTTTCCTGCTGATTCTCACTCGGCTTGACGTTACCCCCATTCTTAAAGGGCCGAGTGCTTTTTGTTTGAGCTCCCTTTAGGGTAGCTCTTTTAGATAGAGGTTTTAGATCAGTCCGATAAAAGCCTGGTGTTCTACCGCTACTCCTGGTCATCACCATTATTTATCTTGTAAAGGTCAAGTTGGTAAAAATATCACCTTGGTTCATTGGCTCCGTCGGGTGTTGCAGGAGGGTTCTCCGCGGGACTACTTCCAAGGTAGGCAGGTAATTGAGACCAATTTGCTGAGCTCCTTTGCTGTGGCGGTGGAGGCCGCGGAA
Source organism: Podarcis vaucheri (assembly GCF_965113315.1). Taxonomy (NCBI): domain Eukaryota; kingdom Metazoa; phylum Chordata; class Lepidosauria; order Squamata; family Lacertidae; genus Podarcis; species Podarcis vaucheri. The sequence goes on from NC_138763.1 coordinate 135,313, forward strand.
GCGTCAGCGGCGCCTTTCTGGGCTGTGTCGCCCTCCAAGCTCAGTGGGTTTGTGAAGGCATATGCTGTTCAGCAAAGGCATCTGAAAGTCCCCACAGTAAGGGCCTTTTCCCCCAAGTGCCAGGTTTTGAGGCAGGCGAACAGAATTCTGTATATAGGCTGAACAAAGCAATTTATGGGCTCAAACAGTTAGCTAGAAATTGGAACGAGTGTCTTGATAATGCTTTAAAAAATCTTGGCTTTAAAAGAAGCTTAGCTGATAACTGCTTGTACACTAAAGGAAAGGGTGATAAACAAGAATTATGCCTGTCTAATGTTGATGATTTGCTTTACTCTACAAAAGGTGACAAGCAAGTGGAAAAGTTTGCAGAACAACTAAGAAAGGAATTTAAAGTAAGAGATTTGGGTCCAGTAAAAAATTATCTCGGTCTAGAAATTCAAAGAACAAACGATGGAAGTTTTTTGTTGAGTCAAAAAGACAAAATAATGGAGTTACTTGAAAGAAACAATATGCAAAACTGCAAGGGAGTAAAACCCCAATGGAAATAGGTTTTTTCAAGGATGAAGGAGAATGCACAGAACCTGTAAGTCCTGAAATGTACCATTCAATAGTTGGACGTTTACTATACATTTCATAGTGGAGTAGACTAGATTTGAGTTATGCAATTGGAATACTGAGCAGACTAGTAAGCTGTCCCTCAGAAAATGCCTGGAAAGGTTTAAAAAGTATTTTCCGGTATTTAAAGCAAACACTTATTGTTTAAGACTACCATCTTCAGGGTCTACAAAATTGCAGTGTTACGTTGACAGCGATTCGGCCAACCTGCCTGATAGAAAATCAATTTCTGGAATGGTATTTCAGTTTGGGGATTCCTTGATCGGTTGGAAGTCCAAAAAGCAAGGTATCGTGGCCACATCTTCAACAGAGGCTGAATACTGTGCTTTATCAGAGTTGTGTAATGAAATAAAATTTTATGTTCAGATCCTCAAGGATTTAGATATACAATGTGATTATCCAGTTCAAATATGGGAAGACAATCAAGCTGTAATAACTTTGGCTGGGTCTGAGCAGTTTAGAAACAGTTTAGAAATTAAATTTCCAAATGTGGCTGAGAATGTGAAGCAAAACCTGATAATGCTGAAATAATACAGTGGTACCCCGCAAGACGAATGCCTCGCAAGACGGAAAACCCGCAAGACGAAAGGGTTTTCTGTTTTGGAGGCGCTTCGCAAGACGAATTTCCCTATGGGCTTGCATCGCAAGACGAAAGCCCATAGGAAAATGCTGGCGGTCAGGAGCAAAGACTTTCGCCCACAGCCGGCCTTCAGAAGAGGACCTCTTCTGAAGGCCGGCGGGGGGCAAAAGTCTTTGCTCCCCCCCGCCTGCCTCCCCCCCGCCTGCCCCGGGCGATCTTAAAATGCTGGCGGGCGGGAGCGAAGCGTTCGCTGCCGACCCCCAGCATTTTAAAATCTCCCCGTGTCCTGGGAAGATTTTAAAATGCTGGGGGTCGGGAGCGAAGCGCTGCCGACCCCCAGCATTTTAAGATTTTAAAATGCTGGGGGTCGGGAGCGAAGCGCTGCCGACCCCCAGCATTTTAAAACCTCCCCGGGACACGGGGAGATTTTAAAATGCTGGGGGTCGGCAGCGCTTCGCTCCCCACCCCCAGCATTTTAAAACGCTGTTCCGAAGTGGGGCGGGGGGGGCGGGAACACCTGGCCCCGCCGCCCCACTTCGGAAAGCTGTTCCGAAGTGGGGCGGGGGGCGGGGACATCTGGCCCCGCCGCCCCACTTCGGAAAGCTCTTCCGAAGTGGGGAGGGGGGCGGGAACATCTGGCCCCGCCGCCCCACTTCGGAAAGCTCTTCCGAAGTGGGGAGGGGGGGCGGGAACACCTGGCCCCGCCGCCCCACTTCGGAAAGCTCTTCCGAAGTGGGGGGGGGGACACCTGGCCCCGCCGCCCCACTTCGGAAAGCTCTTCCGAAGTGGGGAGGGGGGGCGGGAACACCTGGCCCCGCCGCCCCACTTCGGAAAGCTCTTCCGAAGTGGGGAGGGGGGGCGGGAACACCTGGCCCCGCCGCCCCACTTCGGAAAGCTCTTCCGAAGTGGGGAGGGGGGGCGGGAACACCTGGCCCCGCCGCCCCACTTCGGAAAGCTGTTCCGAAGTGGGGCGGGGACACCTGGCCCCGCCGCCCCACTTCGGAAAGCTCTTCCGAAGTGGGGAGGGGGGCGGGAACACCTGGCCCCGCCGCCCCACTTCGGAAAGCTGTTCCGAAGTGGGGCGGGGGGCGGGAACACCTTCTGAAGGCGGGCAGGGGGCGAAAGTCTTTGTCCCCCCCGCCTGCCTTCCCAGGGGCTTTTAAATCGCCCCGGACAGCGGAGAAGTCCTCCGCTGTCCGGAGCGATTTTAAAATGCCGCCAGCCAGCATTTTAAGATAGCCCCGCACAGCGGAGAAGTCCTCCGCTGTCCCAGGGTTTTTTAAAATGCTGGGGGTGGGAAGAAAAGCCCTTGTCCCCCCCCCCAGCCTTCAGAAGAGGTCCGGGGACAGACTGTCCCCGGACCTGGCCTGAAGGTGGTTTCCCTAGGAACGCATTAATTGATTTTCAATGCATTCCTATGGGAAACCGTGCATCGCAAGACGAAAAAACCGCAAGACGAAGAGAATTGCGGAACGAATTAATTTCGTCTTGCGAGGCACCACTGTATTGTGAGAGTATGCAAAATATGGCTGATGTATTTACAAAAGCACTAACTTTTGAAAAACATGCACAACTGGTGACAAAATTAGGAATTGTTGTGTGTGATGTGTAAATATGTCTGTATATGTTTAAAGTACTGTTTCTGTTTCTGTTTGAATGAGAGGGGGTGTTAGGGGACATTCGGCACAGAAACATGTGTGTATACCTTTAAGAAGTTTCTGGGATTAATTGGCTGCAGCTGGCCGTTGCTATAAAGGAAAAAAGCTGAGTTTTGTAGCCTGCCTGCAGGAATAACACCCACCAGAGTTTGTGTTTATTATTTTGTAATAAAGTCTTCGTTTTAGTTTGGGTTTTTACACCTATGTCTCCTGGAGTCACTCTGTCCTCTGCCACCAGCTGGAAATCTCCCCCTCCAACATACAATTCAGTCTGTCTCAGATTGAATTGTACGTTCCTGGTAACTTCCCTTGAATCCCTCTTAAAAGTATAAAGATGCCACAGTCTTATTCAAAGATGATGAAAGATGTTTACTCACATCAGTTCACAGTTGGATTCCCAAAGACAGACTTAGTTACAAATATGTACATGTGGATCTACCCCATATGGGGGAATAATCCCAGAGCTTCTGCTAGCTGACAGCTAGCAGAGCAGTCCTAGCTAGAAGCTGGTCAAACAAAGATGGCAATCGAAAGGACAGAGGTGATTTGTCCTTTTGTTACCTGGACAGGTTTGCTGAAGCCCACCTTTAGTCACATGCAAAGCAAGGATGCTCCAGCCAGGAGGAACAGGAAGTTTCAACTGGCTGGACCCAACATTCCCCTGCATGTCTTCTCTAGCATTAGAATGAACGTTGTACTTGACTGCCTCTCATGGATCACATATCCCAGCCTCTCTGGATTCTGCAGCAGCCTCTTGAACCCCCTCCTCTGCTCCAGCCTCAGAGTCTGAACTGCCCCCTGTCACAGGTTCTTCCTGCTCACTAAACCCTGTTGCCCCTTCAGCACCCATCACCACCTCCCAATTCTTTCTTTTAAGGAGACACTTTGCAGCTCAAAAGGATGAGGCATCTAAGCTCCCCACAAACAGATCAGAAGGAAGGCTCCACCGAGAGAGGATCTCGTATGACTTCCCCGTGAGCAAGTTGGGGGTATTCTCCATGAGCAGAGCAAGCCTGGGTGAGCTTCAAATTTGCCCCCACCCTCCCACTGCTGCCTCTGGGAATAAGGGGAGCCTCTACCCTTAGACACCAGCAAGAGGGAAACGGCACCCCCTGGCCTCCCACCCCAGCCCACCTCTAAGCCTCTCCCTGGGAGGTGCGCTCTTTGGATGGGGGCCTCACCTGTGGCTGCTTTCGAGCAACAGGAGCTCACCCCATCGCAGGAATTTGTTTTTTTAATGTTTTTTTTATTATATTTCCTTCATCATACACATACAAAAAAAAAAAAAATAGAAAAACAGACAATTCAATAAAAAAAGAGAAAATTTAAATACACACCATAATTAAGTAAGTTAACGAAAAAAGGCACTAAAAAAGAAAGGAAAGGAAAGTGAAAAAGAAGAAAAAAGGTACAAAAAAGTGAAACAAATAACAATTAGGATACATTCACTTCCTTCCCTCCTGATTTCGGGTTTCTACTTTTAATAATTTCATTTTACTGCTGGTATTGGTTTTTAATTTAGAACATCGGAAGTTTTATATCAGACCTGCTGTAGTTGGTAAGTTACTAAAGTTACCTTCAATGTAAGCCGTGAACTTATTCCAGTCTTCCCTTAACTTTGTATTTTTTTGATTTCTGATTCTTTGCGTCATTCTTGCCAATTCTATAAAATCATATAGTTTCATTTGCCAGTCCCTCACCGTTGGTAGATTTGTACTTTTCCAATTTTGAGCGATTAACATTCTAGCCGCTGCTGTTGAATATTGAAATAAGGTTTTATCTTTTTCCGGTATTTCTTTTCCAACCATCCCTAATAAAAAGGCCTCTGGTTTTTTGGGGAATGTGTATCTGAATATTTTTTTTTAACTCATTATATATCTGATTCCAAAACTTTTTCGTTTCCTCACATATCCACCACATATGTATAAAGTTACCTTCCTTTGTTTTGCATTTCCAGCAGACCTTGTTACCAGTCTTATACATCCTATTTAATTTTTCTGGTGTTAAATACCATCTGTATATCATCTTTTCTAAGTTTTCTGTAATTGCAGCGCTTGCTGTGAATTTTATTCCCTCATTCCATAATTTTGACCATTTCTCATATTCTATATTGTACCCCAGATCTCTCGCCCACTTAACCATAACTTCTTTAATTTCTTCATCTTTTGTATCTGTCAGGGGTTCAGGAGCAGAGACGAGGGCAAGGGAGGAAACAGAGAGCGAGGGGGAGGAGGCAGAAGAAAAGATGAGTGATGACGATGACCCGAGATCTCCGAGTCTTTCCAGTGAATCAGAAGATTCACAAAAAGGAGCACCAGTGGTCAGGGCAAGGGGGGAGACTAGGGGGACACCCCAGGAAGATAGAGCCAGAGGGGACTCAGAGGGGAGCAGTTGGAAATCGGGACCAGCGTCACCGCCAGAGAGCAGGGAAGAGGAAGGGCGCCAGGGATCAAGCGCTGGCAGCTCACAACAGGAGGGAGGGCACGAGTCAGGAGTGGCCACACCTCCATCGGGGAGCGAAGAGACGGTTAGACGGAAAGTGGAAGGTTGGGCGCGCGCGCCAAGTTCAAATGCACAGGAAGGTGGCGCAGTAGGCAGCCCGGAAAGGGAGCCAGGTCCTAAAGCCCGGCGCAAGGAGACAGGAGGGTCCGGGGGGTCAGCGTCAGAAGAATCCCGGAAGGAAGAGACCCCGGGGGGCAGAGGGACCCAGAGGAGAACTGTCAGGCGGAAAAGGAGCAGGGCTAGGATATTAAGTTGGTGCACAAGGGGCGGAGACTCAGACGGAGCTTCGCCGATCTAAGCATAAGACGTAGAGTTGCACGCAGCAGCTTGAGAATGGAGACTGTAACTCAATAAAGACTTTTATTTAATGATCGCTGGCTGGCGTGATCCTCTGTGAGCTAGGATCTGGAAGCAACCCTGACAGTATCCCATTCCAGTAAGATGTTATACACTTTGGATAATAACTTAGATTTACTCTCTATTATTTCAATTTGAAATTTGGATTTCTTTTCGTTCATTCCTACTTTCTTATCTTCTGTCCATATTGCATTGATCTGATGGTACTGTAACCAACCCTTCAGCTTCTCCTTCAACTCCTCATACGGTCTTAATTTCCAGCTATCATGAAAGCTTACCAATAGATCTTCATATGTCAATCTTTGCTCTTCCAGATTTATTTTTTTAATTGATAGGATATCTGTTGGGGACAGCCACCAGGGTGTTTTCCGTTCTAGCACTTTTTTGTTTTTCCCCCAAACTTCATACAAAGGACCTCTAATGATGTGGCTCGAAAATCCTCTATGTGCTTTTTCCTTATTTAACCAAAGGTAGGCGTGCCAGCCAAACCTGTTATCTGCGCCTTCGAGGTCCAATAGATCAGTGTTCTCCAAGGTTATCCAGTCTTTAACCCAACATAGACAGGCAGCTTCATAATACAATTTCAGGTTGGGTACTGCGAGCCCTCCTCTCTCTTTTCGGTCTGTAAGTAATTTAAATCTAATCCTTGGCCTTCTTCCCTGCCATATGAATCTTGAGAGAATTCTTTGCCAGTCTTTAAATATTTTGGTCCCTCTAATAACAGGAATATTTTGAAATAAGAACAGCATCTTGGGGAGAATATTCATTTTTATTGCCTCCATCCTGCCCAATCACGAGAGGTTAGCTCTATTCCAAACATCCAGGTCTTTTTTAACTTTGTTCCACGTCGCCGAATAATTATCTTCAATTAGGTTTATATTTTGGGGTGTAAGCCAAATTCCCAAATATTTTATTTTTTTAGCCACTTTGATTCCGTATTGTCTCTCTAATTTTTCCTTCACATCGTTCTTCAGATTCTTTGTCAGCATTTTTGTCTTTGATCTATTCAGTTTAAAGCCCGATAGTCTGCCATATTCCTCTAGTGTTTCCAACGCTTTGTCAATACTTCCTTGCGGCTCTTCTAAGGATAGCATCAAGTCATCCGCGTAGGCTTTTAATTTGAATTCCTTTGATCCTATTTTGATCCCTCGTATCTCAGGCGTTGATCTTATTTTGTTCACCAGGACTTCTAAGACCATAATAAATAAGAGCGGGGAGAGAGGGCATCCCTGCCTTGTACCTTTTCAATTTGGAATGTGTTTGTAAGATTGTTGTTTATTACCAATTTGGCACATTGATTTGAATATATTGCCTGTATTCCTTTCAAGAATTTGCCCTCTATCCCTGCCTTTTCTATAGTTTTTGATAGAAACAACCAAGAGACGTTATCAAACGCCTTTTCTGCGTCTATAAAGATCAAGGCTGCTGGTATGTCATTATTGATTTCCAAATATTCAATTAAGTTTATGATGTGCCTCACATTGTCTTTCAGGAACCTATTTGGGAGGAAGCCTGCTTGATCTTTGTGGATTAGGTTTGATAGGCACTTTTTCAATCTGTTTGCCATAATGTCAGCATATATTTTATAGTCGTTATTCAATAGAGATATTGGCCTATAGTTCTTGATGCACGTTTTGTCTGTGTCTGGTTTTGGGATTAGTGTTATAAAAGCTTCCCTCCAAGACTCAGGTATTTTCCCTCCTCCTAAAATGTTGTTCATAGTATCACAAAGCACTGGTGACAGTTGGCTTCCCAGGACTTTGTAATATTTAGCCGAGAGACCGTCCGGCCCTGGTGCTTTTCCTACTTTCATTTTTTTCATCGCGTTCTGAACCTCTTCTATGTTAATGGGTCTATTTAGTTGAAGTCTTTCTTCTTCTGTAATGATCCTCCCTTTACAGCTCTTTAAATATCTTTCTATTTGGGTTGGGTCTTCTTCTCCTTTCTTGTATAACTTCTCATAGAATTTAAGAAAGTTTTCTTGTATTCTTTCCTCTACCTTTATTTTGTTTATCACATTCTGTTTCTGTCTTTTTCTCAGTTGCCAAGCTAAGAATTTTCCCGTTTTGTTCGCTGATTCGAAGTATCTTTGCCTCATTGATTTAATTTTCCATTCAATTTCTTGGCTCGTAAGCATTGAATATTGTGTTTGTAATATTTTTATTGTTTGTATGCTTTGTTCATCTTTCGGGTGATCTATTAATTTTTTCTCGTACTCGCTTAGCTGCTTGAGAATTTCTTCCTTCTTCCTTCCTTCTTTTGCTGTCTTATTTTCTTCTTATAATTGTTTTGCTGGATAAACAGACCTCTTAGTACCGCCTTACTGGCATCCCATACCACTTCTATATTTGTTCCTGTGTTCAGATTCAGATCGAAGTATTCTTTTAGAGTGGCTTTAGCTTTTTCGATAACCTCATCATTGTCTAGTAGATATTCATTCAGCCTCCATCTAAAGCCTCCATGCGTTACGCCTTTTATTTCCAATGTTACTGAGTTGTGATCGGAGAGGGTTCTTGGTTGGATTTCACATTTTGTGGTTCTTACGGTAAGTGCCCTCGAAATCCAAATTTGGTCTATTCTGCCCCAACTTTTATGCACCTCTGAAAAGAAGGTGAACTGCTTTTCTGTTGGGTGCTTATGTCTCCATATATCTATTAAGTCCATATTTTCTTCCAAATCTTGAAATGATTTCGGTAGTTTTCCTTGCTTTCGTTTTCTTTTTTCCATTTGTCTATCAATTTCTAGAGTCGGCACCGCATTGAAGTCTCCCAATAGTATCGTCTTGTTGTCTCCTAATTCTAATAACACTTGTTCTAGTTTCTTGAAGAACTCCGGCCTATTTATGTTTGGGGCGTAGATATTTACCACGTTGATCTTTTCTCCCTGGAAGCAGATTTGAACCCCCAGTATCCTTCCCTCTTCATCCTTGTAGATCATTTTTGGTTCCCATTTTTCATTGACATATACTACCACTCCTTTTTTTTCCTCTTCCGTGGAGTTTATAAATTCCGTTCCTAAGTGTTTATTTACTAAAACATGTTTGTGCTTTTTAGCTACATGAGTCTCTTGTATACAAATTACATCCAATTTTTTCTTTTTCAATACATTTACAATTTTATTCCTTTTAGTTTTTTCGTTCAAACCGTTTACATTCCATGTTAAAATTTTAAGATTCATTATCACTTTTATCTACTGATAAGTCAGTAATTTGCCGATTTAGGTTTTAACCGATTTAGATTCGGGTGACTTTGTCCTCTGTTTCCTCTTCCTCCTCTCCCGCCTCCTCCTCCCCTGCCACTTCACCCTCATCCTCCTCCCCCTCCCTCCGCCCTCCCCCCACTCTCCAATCTCCCCCCCAAACCCCCCCTCTCTCCTCCCTCTCTCCATCTCTCCCTCCATGTCTCTCCTCCGTCCCCCCGAGATCTTTTTCATATCTGCGTAAGAATTTGCTGACTTCCTGATTTTCAGTTATCTTGAATCTTTTCCCTTTGTAAAAAAAGGAAATCCCTTCTGGGAATTCCCATCTGTGTTGTATGCCGTTCTTTTTTAAGGTACTAACTAATTGTTTGTAGCCATCTCTCTTGCGAAGGAGTCTGATTGGTATTTCTTTAAAAATAATGATTGGTTTCCCGTCAATTACCAATTTCTTCTGATAGCTTTCTCTCAAGATCGTATTTCTCATTTCTATCGATTTAAAAATCACTAAGCAGTCTCCTGGAACCTTTTTCAATCTATTTTGTTTGGGTCTTATTTTTATTCTAAAAGCATTTTCTATCGTTTGCGCAACTTCTTCTTCTTTTAATACTAACCATGTCGCCAGTTCTTTGATCATTTTTCCTTTAATGTCTTCATCCCTTTCTTCCCCTATTCCCCTAAATTTTAAATTTAACTGTTTTTGTTTCATCTCCATCAAGGCTAAGTTGTCTAGGACCTGGTCTTGACTTTTGCTCAGTTCTCCAAAATTCTCTTTAGTTTTTTCAGCTTCTCTTCTCTGGTCTTTCATGTCTCTTTGCATTTTTTTGTTTGAGTCTTCTAACGACTTTGTTCGGACCGTTAGATCTTTTATCTTATTTGACAGTTCCCCTACCACGACTTCAATCTTTTTATCAAAAGATTCCTGCATCTCTCCTAACTTTTTTTCCATGTGAGTTTCATTCTGTCTGAATTCCTCTTTTATTTTCAACCATAATGCATCTAAGTCTCTTATTTCCTCTTGTCTTGAGATTTTCCTCTCTATTGGTGTTCCCACGGACTTCTTCCCGTCCCTCCCCGCCATCTGCCCGGTCTACTTCCTCCTGCACCTCCTGTCTCCAGCAATAAACCGACTTGAAAGTTTTTGTAGCTCTCCCCTAGAGGGCGCACAATCTTAGGTACTTTTAGTTATCTCAAAAGAAATTACACTAAGAAACACGTCTAGTGTTTTCTCCCTGCCTATGTTATATTTGAATTGTCCTTTGGGTCAAGGTAGAGACTGCTCTATCTAACTCAACAATCGATAGACAGTTGTTCCCCGCTTTACAGATATTAACTTAAACCAACCAGTTTTTTCCCCCTCCCCGTTTAAGGTCTCAGCAACCATTCAACGGTGGGTAGGCAGGGAACCAGCTTATTACCGTTAACAATATATCTGTGCACAATACTGAAACCTTCCCGTCTACTTAGAAAGCTGTTGCGCTTAAATATTGGGGAGGTTGTAGTTGAGAAGAGATTGGAAAGAGGAAGAAAAGGGAAGGTAAAGAAGGTAAAAAGATGGAGGGGAGGTGATAAAAGAGAAAAGACGTAGGGGGGGGGACAACGGGGTACCCAGAAAAGTAGAAACAAACTAAGTAAATGAGATAAGGCAAGAGTCTCTCTCTTGAATTTCAGCCACTTGTTTGGCTTAATCTGTTTCTGCGTGCTACAGACTCTTGTCTGGTTGGTATTCCTGTGAAGGCAGCCAAAACTGAGGAGGTAAATGCAGGAGGAAAGGGGGGGTACAGACAAAAAAGGGGGAAAGGGCAAGCAGGGGGGAAGGGAGAGACAGGAGGCAAGAGCAGGGCTAGAAGTCCAAAGAGCTTCAGAGTCTCTCTGCAGGGCTTAAAAAATTTCCTCCAGGGGGGGGGAGAGTCTGGTTTCCGTTCCAACTTCCCAACAAAATGGGGTAGGAGGTGGGGCTTCTGCCTCCCCTGGGAGAATGTGTTCCACGCGTAGATCAGGGCCAGAAAGAGAGGCCGCTTCCGTGACCCAAGTTAGATCCAGAAAAAAGTAGGGGGGTCCTTTAAAGTCCTTTAAAATCTTTTAAAGCCCATGCAGGTTCCAACAGTTCCAATAGGGCTACTGCCAGGTGAGGATAAAGCTGTTGTATCGTATGCACCCGGGTTTTGCGCGAGGTTTTCCTCCCGCTATTGATGAAATGTAACAACGGCCGGGAACTGAGAAACTTAAAGAAAGAAAGGGGGGAACGGAGGGTCGGAATAAATTTTTAACCCCACCACCAAGGCTGGTGGGGGAAGCTTTACTTCTTCGGTGCCTTATGCAGATAAGCTCTCTCCTCCCCCTCTTCTCGTCTTCTCCGCTTCTGTTTGTCAGCTCCGTACAATCTTCTCAGTGCTCCCTTTAAGCCTCTATCAAAGCTCTCCCATAAACCGCTTAAGGAATACAATACAAAGTCTCCAAGGTTTTCTTTTCAAATTAGCTACTTTTCTGCTGGTTACTTTTGCCCCGCGAAACTCCCGACGGGGACTTCCCCTTCTATATTTCTGCAGCGGGTGAGTAAAAGTTACTTTGTTTCACTCTCCCGATTAGATTCCCAGCGCCATCTTAGATCCAAAATACAGGTTGGGCTCCTTAACTTAATCTATTAACATCCGTCGCGCCTTGGGTTCTATTTTTCCAATTTTTCGGTTCCAACATTTATCAGTCGACACCAAGGGCGGCAGTTCTAAAAAATTACGGAGGTTTGTCGCCGCTTTTCAGCGGGAGCTCGAGGCATAGCCGTACGGGGTCCGCAGAGCTTACCGGAATGCATCTCTCGGTCCCATCGCTCCTGAGTCTTCCCCAGTAGTAGAAAAACTCAAAAGAACTTCAGACCACTCCGACACTGCTGGCAGCGCTTCTCTCAAGGGGCCCCCCCTTGAGGTTTGGGGGTCGCAGTGCCTTTGCGTTGCCCCTCAAAAACCCCGTACAGTTCGGAGAAGTCGTTCAGCAACTTCTCCGCGCTCCCATACTGCTGGCGATCCAAACCGGAAGCTCCCCCGTCGCAGGAATTTGAACCGCCAACCTTCTGATCGGCAAGCCCAAGAGGCTCAGTGGTTTAACCCACAGTGCCACCCGTGTCCCTTGCTCATTCAGGTTGGGGTAAGTCAAATTCAGGCTCCCTTCAGCTCAAGAGGGAATTGGCGTGTTTCACATCTGACTGCGCACCTTCCTTGTAGCAGCTGCCCCAAACCCAAACCCAAACCCCATAACACAGTGATCTGCTTACTTGTTAGGCACACGACTAGGGTGATCTTGAAGGAGGTACTGGATATTCCCAAAGATCTGTATTTGCTAAAAGTGGGGCAGAGAGAGAGAGAGAGAGAGAATGAGTTCACGGAGGGCTCTCAGTCCTGCCGCTTGTGGACAGATTGCCACCCAGATTGTTACTTCAGATTGTTACGGAATTAACTCAGACCGAGTGGGAGAGTCTACGAGACTTTGCAATGGCACCCAAAGATGTTTTGCTGGGACTGGATTCACACACAGGTCCATGCTCCATTGCGGCAAAATCACTTCCCTGCCTTACAGGATCCCAGGCAACAAACACGTTGCTCCTTTAGGTGGAGGCTTTTTATAAAGATGGGAACCACTGTGGATCAAGGATCTGGCTGTGACCTGGGGAGAGACCAGGGTTCCAAATCCCTCACTCAGAAATGCAGCTCGCTGTGGGTGAGGAGGAGAAGATAGAAACCACCTTGAGCTCCTTGGAGGGAATGTAATTAATAGTATTAGTATATTAATTAATTACAGTAATAAAAATAAAGAAAGAAAGGACTCTCTTCAACTGAAGCCATTGTCTACCTCCAAGTTAGAACTACAGTTTAGGGGCACATGCTGTCAGTCACCCACCATTTGGCCTTTGGATGAATCTACTGTTAGAATTCCCCTTCATGGATCACTGCCTTGCCGTGGCAAAGGGGCTTGAAGAACTCAGAGAAGCTATGAGCTATGCCGAGCAGGGCACCCAAGATGGACAGGTCATAGTGGAGGGTTTGGACCAAACGTGATCCACCTGGAGGAGGAACCGGCAAGCCACTCCAGTATCCCTGCCAAGAAAACTCCATAGACAAAGACAACAGGCATATAAAAGTTATGACGCTGGAAGATGAGCCCCTCAGGTCGGAAGGTGTCCAACATGCTACTGGGGAAGAGCGGAGGACAAGTACAAGTAGATTCAGAGCTGATGAAGCGGCTGGGCCAAAGCCGAAAGGACACTCAGTTGCGGATATGCATGGAAGCGAAAGAAAAGTCCAATGCTGTAAAGAAAAATATTGCATAGGAACCTGGAATGTAAGAACCATGAACCTGGGTAAGTTGGATGTGGTCAAAAATGAGATGGCAAGAATAAATATTGACATCCTGGGCATCAGTGAACTAAAATGGACAGGAATGGGCGAATTCAGTTCGGATGACCATCATATCTACTAGTGTGGGCAAGAAACCCATAAAAGAAATGGAGTGGCCCTCATAAGAGGCCACAAAAGAGTGGCAAAAGCTGTACTGGGATGCAGTCTCAAAAATGATAGAATGATCTCGATACGAATCCAAGGCAGACCTTATAACATCACAGTAATCTAAGTTTATGCACCAACTACTGGTGCTGAAGAAACTGAAATTGACCACTTCTATGAAGACTTACAACACCTTATAGAAGTGATACCAACGAAGGATGTTCTTCTCATTATAGGGGATTGGAATGCTAAAGTAGGGAGTCAAGAGATAAAAGGAACAACTGGCAAGTTTGGCCTTGGAGATCAAAACGAAGCAGGGCAAAGGCTAATAGAGTTCTGTCAAGCAAAAAAGCTGGTCATCACAAACACTCTTTTCCAACGACACAAGAGACGACTCTACATATGGACATCACCAGATGGGCAGCATCGAAATCAAATTGATTATATTCTCTGCAGCCAAAGATGGAGAAGCTCTATACAGTCAGCAAAAACAAGACCTGGAGCTGACTGTGGCTCAGATCATCAGCTTCTTGTAGCAAAATTCAGGCTTAAAATGAAGAAAGTAGGAAAAACCACTGGGCCGGTAAGATACAATCTAAATCAAATCCCTTATGAATACACAGTGGAAGTGAGGAACAGGTTTAAGGATTTAGATTTGCTGGACAGAGTGCCTGAAGAACTATGGATGGAGGCTCTCAACATTATACAGGAGGCAGTAACGAAAACTATACCAATGAAAAGGGAATGCAAGAAAGCAAAGTGGCTGTCCAACAAGGCCTTACAAATAGGGGGGGAGAGAAGGCAAGCAAAATGTGAGGGAGATAGTGAAAGATACAGGAAATTGAATGCAGATTTCCAAAAAATAGCAAAGAGAGACAAGAAGGCCTTCTTAAATGAGCAATGCAAAGAAATAGAGGAAAACAACAGAATGGGAAGAACCAGAGATTTGTTCAAGAAAATTGGAGATATGAAAGTAACATTTCATCCAAAGATTACCATAATAAAGGACAAAAGTGGTAAGGACCTAACAGAAGCAGAAGACATCAAAAAGAGGTGGCAAGAATACACAGAGGAATTATACCAGAAAGATATGGATGGCTCGTACACCCCAGGTAGTGTGGTTGCTGACCTTGAGCCAGACATCCTGGAGAGTGAAGTCAAATGGGCCTTAGAAAGCACTGCAAATAACAAGGCCAGTGGAAGTGATGATATTCCAGCTGAACTATTTAAAATTTTAAAGGATGATGCAGTTAAGGTGCTACACTCAATATGCCAGCAAGTTTGGAAAACCCAGCAGTGGCCAGAGGATTGGAGAAGATCAGTCTACATCCCAATCCCAAAGAAAGGCAGTGCCAAAGAATGCTCCAACTACCGCACAATTTCACTCATTTCACATGCTAGCAAGGTTATGCTTAAAATTCTACAAGGAAGGCTCAAGCAGTATATGGACCGAGAACTCCCAGAAGTTTTTTACTTTCTTGGGCTCCATGATCACTGCAGATGGTGACAGCAGCCACGAAATTAAAAGGCGCCTGCTTCTTGGGAGAAAAGCAATGACAAACCTAGACAGCATCTTAAAAAGCAGAGACATCGCCTTGCCGACAAAGGTCAGTATAGTTAAAGCTATGGTTTTCCCAGTAGTATGGGAGTGAGAGCTGGACCATAAAGAAGGCTGATTGCCGAAGAATTGATGCTTTTGAATTATGGTGCTGGAGGAGACTCTTGAGAATCCCATGGACTGCAAGAAGATCCAACCTCTCCATTCTGAAGGAAATCAGCCCTGAGTGTTCACTGGAAGGACAGATCCTGAAGCTGAGACTCCAACACTTTGGCCACCTCATGAGAAGAGAAGACTCCCTGGAAAAGACCCTGATGTTGGGAAAGATGGAGGATGCAAGGAGAAGGGGACAACAGGACGAGATGGTGGGACAGTGTTCTTGAAGCTACCAGCATGAGTTTGACCAAACTGCGGGAGGCAGTGGAAGATAGGAGGGCCTGGCGTGCTCTGGCCCAGGGGGTCACGAAGAGGCGGACACGACTAAATGACTAAACAACAAAAAACCATTAGTCTTCAAAGCAGGAGTTGCGAACCTTTGGCCTGTGTGTTGTCCCTCCTACCGGACAAAAGTGGCCGACCCAATTCCGGTCCATCTGTCCCCCACATATCCCATGTTCTTTGGTTTTTACGTGAACGGGGCAAACACATGATGAAACAAAACACGACTGCTGCCATCATGTCCATAGCTTAGCCCTCAAACACCTCTGGGTCAGTTCCCATTCTCTTGACCATATGCAGCAAGGGTCCTTTGCATGATGCAAAAAATCACTTTCATGAAACAAGCATCTTACCTGGATGAGCTTGTCTCATGTGGTACGTCACTGGGTATGGGTGGGATTCCCCACACAGTTCACAGATGGTCTCTTTCACCAAAGAGATTTCCATTCAGTCTAGCCTCATTCCGTCTAGCCTTTTCTTTCTTCTTCTTTTCCTTTTTTGACTTCATGTTATTTTTGTCTCTTTCTTCTTCAACACTGCACAGGACCCGGTGCTTGGATAAATCATGCTCTGAAGAAAAAGAAGAAGAAGAAAAACGAGTTTGGATTTGATATCCCGCTTTATCACTACCCTAAGGAGTCTCAAAGCGGCTCACAACCTCCTTTCCCTTCCTCCCCACAACAAATACCCTGTGAGGTGAGTGAGGCTGAGAGACTTCAGAGAAGTATGACTGGCCCAAGGTCACCCAGCAGCTGCAGGTGGAGGAGCGGGGAAGTGAATCCGGTTCACCAGATTACAAGTCCACCGCTCTTAACCACTACACCACATTGGCTCTCATTCTGAGAAGATGCCTTGATCGTTGCCAAAGAAATGTCTTCTCAGAAGGCTACCAGGGGTTGAAGGGTTAATGGAAGAGGAGACTTGAAATTCATAGTATGGTGACAGGTAGTTTCAAAAGAGGTAGCTTCACCTTTTCCATCCTCACACCGTTCATGTAGAGGAGGCTCTTTAAGCATAGAGAGGATCTTGTTTTTGTTTATGCTGCCCCTTTTCGATATGTCAGGCCCACGGCGGGGCTGGGGGGTGGGCTATGTTAAACATATTCAGAGCAGGAGATATTTCCAGGGAATGTCTATTCTCCAGCTTGGTCTGGAGCCACCGCCTTTTCCTTTTGGGGTAGTGTTTGCCTATTTGCTATCATATCCTGTGTGCTGTTTGAGAAAAAACCATAGCATAGCATGACACACGACATCCTCAAGCCCATTGCAAGAAGAGACCACCCTAGCACAGTCAACTGCAGGTAACAGCTGAATCAATACCAAGAAATAAGAGTTCTGTTGTATCCCCAAAAATAATTCATTGGTAAACTCTGAAAAATGCATTAAACATAGTCCCTTAATAAACCCACTGTCAGCGCTGCCTCAGGTCCTAGCTCACAGAGGACCCACGCCAGTTGCTCATTATAAACAAAAGTCTTTATTGTGGTTCATTGTTGGTTTGACATCCGTGGCGCGCAGCGCTACGTCTGAGTCCTTAGACCGGCGAAGCTCCGTCTGACTCCTCCCCTCCCCTACACCAGTTCAAGACCCGAGCTTTGCTCCACCTCTTCCTCTCCTCCTTCTGCTCCTTTCTCCTCCGGGTCCTCCTGTCCTCTGGGGTTACCTCCTTCCTACTTTCTTCGGATGCGGATTCTTCTGACTCCTCCCCACCCTTCTGGCGGGCTTTAGGACCTGGCTCCCAATCCGGGTTTTCTGCTGGCCCGCGCGCCTCCACATTTGAACTTGGCGCGCGCGCCCAGCCACCTACTTTCCTCCTCACGGCTACACTGCTCCCCCCACTGCTTTCTCCTTCAGGGAGGCTGGCCGGACCTGCTCTTCCCTCCGCCCCTCCACTCTCTGACGGAGGCGTGGTCAGTCCAGCCTCACTCTCTCCTACTGCAGGAGGCTCTTGTTTTAACCCTTGGGATTCTCCCCCCCCCGCTACGCTCTGGTGGGGAAGCTACCCCTGATTTCCAGCTGCCGCTTGGAGACTCCCCACAGGCCCCCCTTGCCCTGCCTCTGGGGGCCCCCTTCTGGGAATCCTCTGATTCGCTGGAGAGACTCATGGAATCTCTCTGATCACTGGCATACCCTCCTGAGCTCCCCTCAGATTGTTCCCCTTCGCTCTCCATCTCCTCCTTCCCCTGTGGCTCAGCCCCTGAGCCCGTGACATCCACCCCCCTCGAAGCCCCCCTTCCCCCCTCCCCCTCTCCGGGCGTGGGTTCCGGGCGCTCCAGTGCATCGGGGGCGAGAGCTGGATACTGTTCGGTGCCCCTGTCGTGCAGCCCTCCTGCTGGCTCCAGCCAGTCCGTACTATATTCATAGATGTCAGGGGTTCAGGAGCAGAGGCAAGGGCAAGGGAGGAAACAGAGAGCGAGGGGGAGGAGGCAGAAGAAAGGATGAGTGATGACGACGACCCGAGATCTCCGAGTCTTTCCAGTGAATCAGAAGATTCACAGAAAGGAGCACCAGTGGCCAGGGCAAGGGGGGAGACTAGGGGGACACCCCAGGAAGATAGAGCCAGAGGGGACTCAGAGGGGAGCAGTTGGAGATCGGGACCAGCGTCACCAACAGAGAGCAGGGGAGAGGAAGGGAGTCAGGTATCAAGCGCTGGCAGCTCACAACAGGAGGGAGGGCACGAGTCAGGAGTGGCCACACCTCCATCAGGGAGCGAAGAAACGGTCAGACGGAAAGTGGAAGGTTGGGCGCGCGCGCCAAGTTCAAATGCACAGGAAGGTGGCGCAGTAAGCAGCCCGGAAAGGGAGCCAGGTCCTAAAGCCCGGCGCAAGGAGACAGAAGGGTCTGGGGGGTCAGCGTCAGAAGAGTCCCAGAAGGAAGAGACCCCGGGGGGCAGAGGGACCCAGAGAAGAACAGTCAGGCGGAAAAGGTGGAGTAAGGCTAGGATATTAAGTTGGTGTACAGGAGGCGGGGACCCAGACAGAGCTTCGCCGATCTAACCATAAGACGTAGAGTTGCACGCAGCAGCTTGAGAATGGGAACTGTAACTCAATAAAGACTTTTACTAAATGATCGCTGGCTAGCGTGATCCTCTGTGAGCTAGGATCGGGGAGCAACTCAGACAGTAAGCTCTGTCTCCTAAATTGTGGGCATCTACGGCCTCACGGAGAGGAGAGAAAGCGGGTGCCTACTAGCGAGCTCATGAACGGCAGACAACATGACGGCTGAACAGCAGATAGCGGAACTCAGAGAAGCAGTGACACGACTGAATGCCGAGGCACTTGCATCCAGGAAGAGAGAGGAGGACGCAGCTGCCGCCTACAGGGATCTCCAGGTCAGGTTGGAAGCAAGGGCAACTGACACACAAACCGGAGGGGATTGGGTTGGGGAGACGAACAGGCGGTCTGGTCTCTCACTTCGATGGGAATCTGCAACAGTACCCCAATTTTAGAGCAGATGTAATGTGTGCACTGCAACTGCTGAACAAAGACTTTAGAGATGAGCAAGAGAAAGTGGGGTTCATCATGTCCCATTTGCATGGAGATGCTAAAGCATGGCTGCGCAATTTGTGGAGGGATAAGGATCCTGCGCTCCAAAATGCGGATGCCTTTATTAAAGCGATGGATGGGTGTTTTTTATCAAGCATTGACGTGGATCTTGCTCGGCAGCAGATACATGGACTGAAGCAAGGGAGGGCCAGCGTAAGGCAGTACCATGCCCGCTTTTTCGCTTTGGTCAGTGCCCTGGAATGGGACAGAGATTCGGCTCCTGTCAGAGACCTTTTTTGGGAGGGCTTGCACGGCTCGGTTAAAGATGAAATTGCGAGGGGGGAGAGACCCCGGACCACGCAGAAGATCGTTCAGAGGGCGCTGGCGGTGGGGGTGTGGCTGGAAGAACGTCCGTGGAGCAGGGACGAAGGGCGTGGAGGGCGCGAACCAGTCAGGGGCTCCTCCTTCCTTCCCAGAGAAGCAGCGCGTGCGCAATCCACGCCTCCGCCAGGAGGAGGGGCGGAACCTATGGAGGTTGGAAGTGCAAGGGCTCAGTCAGCAGCCAGAGCCCTAGCACCGGCAACAGTGAAAGCGAAGCCTCCTAGAGGGAACAGGAAGTGTTATATCTGCGATGATCCACAGCATATGGCGAAAGAGTGTCCCCGGAGGCTCCACAAGCACACTGCAGCCTCAGCAATGGTAACTGCAGCAACACAGCAAGGAGAACCACAGCAGGGAAACGATGCAGTCTGGCTGGAGGAAGAGGCACTGGGGCCCAGCCAGACGTGTCAGTGAAGCAGTCCCCAGAGATTTTACAGCCCATGGACCCCCTCCCACCCAAGCCAGTAGTGAGGCTCACCGCATCGCTCCAGCTGCCCAATGGAATCACCATGGACGTGCCAATTACCATCGACTCAGGCAGCAACGCGGACTTTATAGGGCAGGACTTTGTCGACCGGCACGCCATACAGATGCTGCCTGCCACGCTGCCCCTGCAGGTTGTCACGGTGGATGGCAGGGAGCTGCTAGGGGGGCAAGTGGTGAAGCAGACGCCACCAATGGTGATGCGACTTGGGAATCACAGGGAAATCATCAGCTTCAACGTCACTCAACTATCGGACACGCCCATTGTATTGGGCATGAGTTGGCTGGACAAGCACAGCCCGACGCTGGCTTGGTACCAGAGGCAGCTGACCTTCGGCTCTTCCTTTTGTGCTGAACACTGCATCGTGCCCCGGCAGGAAGGAGAGGAAGAGGAGTCACAGCTGCAGCTAGGCACGCTGCAAGCGGTTCCCCACAAGTACGCAGAATTTTTGGAGGTTTTCTGCGAGAAGGAGGTCCAACGGTTTGTCGGCTTCGCGAACTTCTATCGCAAGTTTATCAAAGGCTTTGCTATGCAGACGGCGGCCATCACGGACACGCTCAGCTCCAAGAAAAAGAAGTTCATCTGGACAGAGCAGGCGGAGCAGTCCTTTCAGGCACTCAAGCGGCTCTTCGCGTCGGAAGAGCAGCTGCTTCATGTCAACCCCAGCAGGCCGATGAGGGTGGAGACAGACGCCTCGGACAGAGCCGTGGGAGCAGTCCTGCTGCAGAAAGACCCGCAGGGGGCTTGGAAGCCGGGAGCGTTTTACTCCAGGAAGCTCAGCAAGTCCGAACAGAACTACACCATCTGGGACAGGGAGTTGCTGGCCATTCATGCAGCGTTCAAAGCGTGGAGGCACTTCCTGATCGGCGCCAAGCACACGGTGCAGGTCTGCACGGACCACAAGAATCTGGAGCACTGGCGCACGGCACAGTTCCTGAACCAAAGGCAGATACGTTGGGCTGAGTTCTTTGCGAACTTCGACTTCCGAATAGAGTATGTCCCAGGGGACACCAACATCATGGCGGATACTCTCTCCTGTAAGCCGCAGTATCTGGAGGAGGCAACGCCAGCGGCCGCCATGCACATCTTCGCACCAACAGTGTGGGCGTGCGCTGCGGCAACAGTTGACCTGGAGGCGGTGCGACGAGCGTTGCAGGGTGACTCCTTCGCGCAAGCAAAGATGGCAGAGGTGCACAGGGGCACGGCAGCGACGAACGAGTTCCAGCTGCGAGATGGATTGCTCATCCGTAAAGGGGCCATCTACGTGCCGGGAGACGAACTTCGCGCCAAGGTACTGCAGCAGCTGCACGACGCGCCCACTGCCGGGCACTTTGGCAAGGAGAAGACGATGGAATTAGTCGCCAGAGACTTCTGGTGGCCCGGAATGAGAGGGGAAGTCGCGGACTATGTGGCGAGGTGTGACACCTGCCAGAGGGCCAAACCAGTGCACAGACCGCCGGCCGGACTGTTGGAACCGCTGCAAACTCCGTTCGAACCATGGGAGAGAGTGGCCCTGGACTTTGTCACGGATCTGCCCAGCTCGAGGGGCAAGACGGCCGTGCTGGTGGTGGTGGACTTGTTCTCCAAGATGGCACATTTCATTCCATGTGCTAAGGTGGCCACGGCGGAACAAACCACCAAACTGTTCATAGACCACGTGTTCAAGGTTCACGGTCTGCCGCGGTCTATTCTGTCCGACCGAGGGCGACAGTTCATCTCGAATTTCTGGCAGAAGCTGATGGGCTTCCTGAACGTCAAGATCAACCTGGCATCGGCTAGACACCCGCAGACCAACGGGCAAGCGGAGCGGGTCAATGCCATCATGCAGCAGTACCTGAGATGTTATGCGAATCAACAGCCTGCGACGTGGGTGGATTACCTGCCTCTCGCCGAGTTCGCCTACAACAACACGAAGCACGTGTCCACGGGGGTCACGCCGTTCTTCGCCAACAACGGGAGGCACCCCAGAACCTTCCCGGGACTGGAAAGAATGGGGGAGGGGGAGCCGCAGACAGCAGATGCGTTCGCGTCAGAGTTGCAGGAGGTCCACGATCAGCTGCGGCGGCACCTGGAGCTGGCCAAACACGCATACAAGGTACAAGCGGACAAACACAGAAGGGTTGGCGAAGAGATCCATGTGGGAGACTGGGTCTGGTTAGCAGCCCACGCAGTGCCGGCCAGGTCGTTGGCGAAGAAGAAACTAGGGCATAAGCAACTGGGGCCCTACCAAGTCGAAGAGCAGGTCAACCCGGTGGCTTTCAGGCTGGCGCTTCCGGAGGGTTCCAGGATGCATCCGGTGTTCCACAGATCGGTGCTCACTCCCTACAAGGCACCTCACAGATTTCAGGAACCAGGCACGGGACCAAGTCCACTCCGAGAGAGAACCGAGCAAGGGGGAGTGGCACAGGAGGAGCGCATCAACGAAGTCACAGAGATTTTGGACTCTAGATGGGGGGAAGAGGGGGTAGAATACTTTCTCGCCAAGGAGGGCACCCCAGCCAGTGCCAACAGCTGGGTGCCAGGCTACGCTCTAGACGAACCTCTGCTCAAAGAAGAGTTTCATGCCCTTTTCCCACACAGGCCCATGCCAGCAGACTTTTTCGACGACTGGCTTTTCACGCCCACGCTTTCAGCCAGCATGTTCCGGGGGTTCGACTCGGACGAGGAACCGACACGCGACGCACGTTCCCCGGAGGGGTCACCCTCGGGATCTGTCTCAGAACCTTCGTATTGGTGGGACGATAGACCAGAGGAGCAGTGGCGCAGGAAGTGGCTGGAGGGTCCAGGCCGAGCAACGCCCCCAGGAGGAAGTGAGGGAGAGACGGACATGGACGTATTCGGGGACGACCCGGGTTTCGAGCACGGCGGCACAGAGATGGAAGCGGAAGTGACCGTCGTCGACGAGAGCAGGGAGGAAGAACCGGAAGACTTCAGATGGAGGCCCGCCACGGGAAGCGAACTGTATCCGACATTCGTCCCCATGACACGGCAGCACCCAGCTCCCGCACCGGAAGGAGGGGAGGCGGGAAGAGGGGGCTTCGAGGGGGGGATGGATGTCAGGGGTTCAGGAGCAGAGGCAAGGGCAAGGGAGGAAACAGAGAGCGAGGGGGAGGAGGCAGAAGAAAGGATGAGTGATGACGACGACCCGAGATCTCCGAGTCTTTCCAGTGAATCAGAAGATTAACAGAAAGGAGCACCAGTGGCCAGGGCAAGGGGGGAACCTAGGGGGACACCCCAGGAGGAAAGTGCCAGAGGGGGCTCAGAGGGGAGCAGTTGGAAATCGGGACCAGCGTCACCAACAGAGAGCAGGGGAGAGGAAGGGAGTCAGGTATCAAGCGCTGGCAGCTCACAACAGGAGGGAGGGCACGAGTCAGGAGTGGCCACACCTCCATCAGGGAGCGAAGAAACGGTCAGACGGAAAGTGGAAGGTTGGGCGCGCGCGCCAAGTTCAAATGCACAGGAAGGTGGCGCAGTAAGCAGCCCGGAAAGGGAGCCAGGTCCTAAAGCCCGGCGCAAGGAGACAGAAGGGTCTGGGGGGTCAGCGTCAGAAGAGTCCCGGAAGGAAGAGACCCCGGGGGGCAGAGGGACCCAGAGAAGAACAGTCAGGCGGAAAAGGTGGAGTAAGGCTAGGATATTAAGTTGGTGTACAGGAGGCGGGGACCCAGACAGAGCTTCGCCGATCTAACCATAAGACGTAGAGTTGCACGCAGCAGCTTGAGAATGGGAACTGTAACTCAATAAAGACTTTTACTAAATGATCGCTAGCTAGCGTGATCCTCTGTGAGCTAGGATCGGGGAGCAACTCTGACAATAGACGTCTATCTCCTCCGCTTCCATCTCTTTGCTTTCGTGCTCAAACCCCTGTTCCTCACCCCACTCGTCCATGTTTGTCCCACCCTCCGATACCTCGGGTGACTCTGCGTGCCAAGGTCCCCTCAACCATTTCTGCCTCCATTGCTCCTCCGGTTGATCGTCCCACCAATAGGAGCGGTCTGTGTCGACCCCCGAACAAGATCCCCTTGGTGTGCTCCATCCCGGCTCCGCCTCCTCGTCTGATGAGAACCCCTGGAACGTTCTGGCCGAAAGTGTGGGTGTGAAAAGCCAGTCGTCGAAAAAATCTGCTGGCATGGGTTTTTGGGGGAAGAGTGCATGAAACTCGTCCTTGAGATAGAGCTCTTCCAGGGCATAGTCTGGTACCCATCTGTTGGCGCTAGCCGGGGTACCCTCCCTGGCGAGGAAATATTCTACTCCCTCTTCCCCCCATCTGGAGTCCAAAATCTCTGTGACCTCGTTGATTGGTGTCACCCTCTGTGACTCCCCCCCCCCGCAGGTGATTTTCTGCTTGGGGCTGGTGCTGACCTTTGTGCCTGAAACCTGTGTGGTGCCTTGTAGGGTGTGAGCACCGACCTATGAAAGACCGGGTGCATCCTGGAACCCTCCGGAAGCGCCAACCTGAAGGCTACTGGATTGATTTGTGCCTCCACTTGGTAAGGCCCCAACTGCTTGTGTCCTAGCTTCTGCTTGGCTAACGATTTGGCCGGCACTGCCTGGGCCGCTAGCCATACCCAGTCCCCCACCTGGATGTCTTCCCCTACCCTCCTGTGCTTGTCTGCCTGCACTTTGTAGGCGTGTTTGGCTAGTTCCAAATGCCTCCTGAGCTGCTCATGTACCTCCTGTAACTCTGCTGCCAAGTGCTCAGCTCCCCCTCGTGACTCCCCCTCCCCCGTCTTCTCAAACCCCGGGAAGGTTCTGGGATGCCGCCCATTGTTGGCGAAGAACGGTGTCACCCCTGTGGACCCGTGCTTCGTGTTGTTGTAGGCAAACTTGGCCAGCGGCAGGTAGTCCACCCAGGTCGAGGGCTGTTGATTCGCGTAGCATCGTAGATACTGCTGCATGATGGCGTTGACCCTCTCCGCCTGCCCGTTGGTCTGCGGGTGTCGCGCCAACGCTAAGTTGATCTTGACGTTCAGGATGCCCAGGAGCTTCCGCCAGAAACTCGAGATGAACTGGCGCCCCCTGTCAGACAGGATGGACCGTGGCAAGCCGTGAACCCTGAACACGTGGTCTATAAACAGCTTGGCAGTTTGTTCCGCCGTGGCTACCTTCACGCATGGGATGAAGTGCGCCATCTTGGTGAACAGGTCTACGACCACTAGAACCGCTGTCTTGCCTCGCGAGCTGGGCAGATCCGTGACAAAGTCCAGGGCCACCTGCTCCCATGGTTCGAACGGCGTCTGTAGCGGTTCCAGCAGTCCCGCCGGTTTCCTGTGCACTGGTTTGGCTCTTTGGCACGTGTCACACCTGGCGACGTAATCTGCAACCTCCCCTCGCATCTGGGGCCACCAAAAGTCCCTGGCCACCAATTCCGCTGTCTTTTCCTTGCCAAAGTGTCCAGCACTGGGCGCGTCGTGCAACTGCTGCAGGACTTTCGCACGGAGGTCATCTCCCGGCACGTAGAGCGCCCCTTTGCGGGTGAGCAGTCCGTCACGTATCTGGAACTCGTCGTCCTTCGCTGTGCCCCATCGCACCTCCTCCATCTTGGATTGCGCGAATGGATCCGTCTGTAGAGCTCAACGTACCGCGTCCAGGTCGACGGTGGCTGCAGAGCACGTCCACACTGCCGGTGTGAAAATGTGTTTAGCTGCCGCCGGCGCCGCTTCCTCCAGATACTGCGGTTTCCTGGAAAGTGCATCCGCCATGACGTTGTTGTCTCCCGGGATGTACTCTATCCTGAAGTCGAAATCCGCAAAGAACTCCGCCCATCGGATGTGTCTCTGGTTCAGGAACCTCGCCGTGCGCCAGTACTCCAGGTTTTTATGGTCTGTGCAAACTTGCACCGTGTGTCGGGCTCCTACGAAGAAATGCCGCCACGCTTTGAAGGCTGCATGAATGGCCAGCAACTCCCTGTCCCAGATTGTGTAGTTCTGCTCCGACTTGCTGAGCTTCCTGGAGTAAAATGCGCAGGGCCTCCAGTTCTCTTGCGGATCTTGCTGCAACAGGACCGCCCCCACCGCTCTGTCTGATGCGTCTGTCTCAATCCTCAGCGGGTTGCCGGGGTTGACGTGCAGCAGCTGTTCCTCGGACACGAAAAGACGCTTGAGCCTCTGAAAAGACTGCTCTGCCTGTTCCGTCCAGATGAACTTCTTCTTCTTGGAGCTGAGGGTGTCCGTGATAGCCGCCGTCTCCTTTGCAAACCCCTTGATGAATTTGCGGTAGAAATTGGCGAAGCCGACAAACTTCTGGACTTCCTTCCTGTTACGTGGGCTCTTCCAGTCCAGCACCGAGCGGACTTTGGCGCTGTCCATGGCGAGTCCCTTGTCCGACAGCTTGTATCCCAGGAAATCCACTTCCGTCACGTCGAACTGGCACTTTTCCAGCTTGGCATAGAGCTTGTGCTCCCGTAGTCTCTGCAGGACCTCCCTGACGTCCTCCTCGTGAGCTCCCTGCGATTCCGAGAGGATCAGGATGTCGTCTAGGAAGCAGACGCACTTCTTGTAGAGGAGCCCCGCCAACACATGCTGCATAAATTTTTGGAAAGTGTGAGAGCCATTTTGTAATCCGAAAGGCATGACTTTGTATTCATAGGTGCCTAAGGGTGTAAACATGGCCGTCTTCCACTCATCACCCTCTCGCATGCGTATCAGATTGTATGCGCCTCGCAGATCCAGCTTGGTGAAGATTCTCCCCTTCCTCACCACTGTTAGCAGATCTTCTATCTTGGGCATGGGGAATGCAGTGGGCTTTGTCCTCGAGTTTAAAATTCTGAAATCCACCACAAGTCTCCGTTGGGGCGTGTCTTTTTTCTTCACGAAGAACACTGGACTGCCCCCTACTGATTTGGATTCTTGGATGAATCCCCGCTTCAAATTGAGCTCTATGAACTCCTTGAGTTCTTGCATTTCGTCCTCAGACATGGAATACAGCTTCCCCGTTGGTAGCTTCGCTCCCGGTAGGAGGTCAATCGTGCATTCGTAGGGCCGATGAGGAGGTAGCTTGTCAGCTTCTTTCTTGCAGAAAACGTCCAAAAACTCCTTGTACTTGTTGGGTACCGCCTGCACCATGCCGAGATGTAACTGTTGTGCATCCTCCTTTCCCTCCTCTTCCTGACTGGTCTGGATGCAATGTTCCGCGCAGTAAGAGGAGCAGAAGGTCAGTTGCCTCTGGTACCAGGCTAGTGCTGGGCTGTGCCTATCCAGCCAACTCATGCCCAACACTATGGGCGTTTCGGCTAGGTGGGTGACATTGAAACTGATGACTTCGCGGTGATTCCCAATTTGCATCACCATAGGTGACAGCTTCCTGCCATCGACTGTGACGACGTTCAGGGGCAGCGTGGCAGGTAGGAGTGCTATGCTGTGCTGCTTGACAAATTCCACCCCCACAAAGTCTGCATTGCTGCCAGAATCGATGGTAATAGGAACCTCCAAGAGGAATCCATTGGGCAGTTGAAGTGAGGCAGTGAGCTGCACCACTGGTTTGGGCGGGAGGGGGTCTTTGGGCTTCAGAATCTCTGGGGACTGCTTCAAAACCTTGCCTGGCTGGGCCCCAGTGCCTCTGCTTCCAACCAGGCTTGTTCGTTTCCCTGCTGCTCCCCCTCCTGCTGAATTCCCCCTTTAATAATTGCGGAGGCTGCAGTGTTCTTCTGGATCCTCTGGGGACACTCTATGACCATGTGTTGTGCACTGTCACATAAGAAACACTTCCTGTTCCCTCTAGGATTTTTCGGCTTGACTGCTCCTGGCGTTAGGGCTCTGGCCGCTGTCTGAGCCTTAGCAACACCCAACTCCATTGGTTCTACTCCCTCCCCCAAAGGAGGCGTGGAGTGGGCGCGTCCACTCTCCCTGGGCATGAAAGGAGGTGCTTTGGCCGGTGTGCGTGCTAAGCGACCCTCATCTCTGTTCCATGGGCGTTCCTCCATTCTCACTCCTATTGTGAGTGCTCTCTGGACCACCTCCGCAGTGGTGCTAGGTCTATCGCCCCTGGCCAGCTCATCTTTCACGGAAGCATTTAGCCCCTCCCAGAAGAGATCTCTTACAACCACAGAGTCCTTTTCCCAGCGCAGCGTATTTACCAACGCAAAAAACCGGGCATGGTATTGTCTTACTGTTGCCTTCCCCTGCCGCAAACCGTGCATCTCCTTTCTAGCCATGTCCACATCAGTGTTTGATTGGAAACAAGCGTCCATAGCCTTTATAAAGGCGTCCGCATTCTGGAGGGCTGGATCATTGTCGCGCCATAAATTGCGCAGCCAGGATCTTGCTTCTCCATGCAAGTGCGTTACGATAAATCCTACTTTCTCCTCCTCATCTCTAAAGTCCTTCCGAAGCAGCCTGAGCGCATAAACTACATCTGCTCTGAAGTTAGGATACTGCTGCAGGTCTCCGTCAAAATGGGCTACTAGGCTGCCCCCCTCTTTCCGAGGCCAATTCCCTCTGTTGATCTGGGTCCCGGCAGCCCCTCCTTGCCCCATCTTTCCCACCTGGTCTGCAGATCCTCGCAGAACTTCGCTGCTTCCTCCTCTCTCTTCCTGGAAACTGCCAGTTCTGCGTAAAGCGCCTCAACTGCTTTTTCCAGCTGTTCCATCTTCCCTTCTGAAGTCATCTTTGTCTCTCTTCGTGAGCTCGCAAAACACCAAGTTTTGCCCCTCGCTGCACCAACTCGCGCTGCTAGGGTTAAATTCTTTGGTGACGGAGCTTACTGTCAGCGCTGCCTCAGGTCCTAGCTCACAGAGAACCAACGCCAGTTGCTCTTTATAAACAAAAGTCTTTATTGTGGTTCATTGTTGGTTTGACATCCGTGGCGCGCAGCGCTACGTCTGAGTCCTTAGACCGGCGAAGCTCCATCTGACTCCTCCCCTCCCCTACACCAGTTCAAGACCCGAGCTTTGCTCCACCTCTTCCTCTCCTCCTTCTGCTCCTTTCTCCTCCGGGTCCTCCTGTCCTCTGGGGTTACCTCCTTCCTACTTTCTTCGGATGCGGATTCTTCTGACTCCTCCCCACCCTTCTGGCGGGCTTTAGGACCTGGCTCCCAATCCGGGTTTTCTGCTGGCCCGTGCGCCTCCACATTTGAACTTGGCGCGCGCGCCCAGCCGCCTACTTTCCTCCTCACGGCTACACTGCTCCCCCCACTGCTTTCTCCTTCAGGGAGGCTGGCCGGACCTGCTCTTCCCTCCGCCGCTCCACTCTCTGACGGAGGCATGGTCAGTCCAGCCTCTCTCTCTCCTCCTGCAGGAGGCTCTTGTTTTAATCCTTGGGATTCTTCCCCCCCGCTACGCTCTGGTGGGGAAGCTACCCTTGATTTCCAGCTGCCGCTTGGAGACTCCCCACTGGCCCCCCTTGCCCTGCCTCTGGGGGCCCCCTTCTGGGAATGCTCTGATTCGCTGGAGAGACTCATGGAATCTCTCTGATCACTGGCATACCCTCCTGAACTCCCCTCAGATTGTTCCCCTTCGCTCTCCATCTCCTCCTTCCCCTGTGGCTCAGCCCCTGAGCCCGTGACACACACTGTCAGGGGTTCAGGAGCAGAGGCGAGGGCAAGGGAGGAAACAGAGAGCGAGGGGGAGGAGGCAGAAGAAAGGATGAGTGATGACGACGACCCGAGATCTCCGAGTCTTTCCAGTGAATCAGAAGATTCACAAAAAGGAGCACCAGTGGCCAGGGCAAGGGGGGAGACTGTTGGTTTCTGCTCTCTTCACTGTGCAGCAGAGTGCTTGTCACAAGACAATGTTTACATTCCACAGTCAGAGTACTGTTGGGTTTTCCCACGGGAATGGGAAGCTGGATGTGACGTTACACTGGTTTCCTGTTTCTCTCTGTTCTCGGTGTTCGTTATTCCGAGGAGAAGGACGGTTGCTTCTCTGCTCCCGCAGAGGCAAGATGCATGTTTGTAATTTCTCTACAATGAACTGTAAATAAAGCAACTTAAAGCATGTGGCACGTACTATTCATCATTCCGTTGTGCAAAAGGACTCTGCTATATCAACATTTTGGTTCCGGGCCCAGAAAGACGTAAATCAAACTGAGGAATGCCGGCAGAGGAACAGAGGAACGGATCGGCGTTATCTGCTCTGCGCGTCAAGTTTGATTGATGAAGGTATGTGCTCATGCTCCCGGAGCAGCCTGCCAGCTCCTTGTTTATGCTTTATGGCTGGACTTTGAACTTTTAAAGCCGTTTTGCCGCGTAACAGGCAAAGGCTCCAAAAGGCACAAGCTCACAGGCTTGGATGGCTGGGAAAACGAAAGTACTTTTAAAAGTGCTTTTGGCTAAAGCTGCAGGACTGTGACGCAGCTCGTTTTAAGCAGCAGAAATGGCAAACGCAAAGCTGGTTGATGCTTTTGGGATTCCTAAGCTCAATAAGAATAACTACACAGAGTGGGTGCTATATGCAGAGGCAGTTCTGCGGAAAGAAGGTCTGTTTAATGTTATTACAGACAACCCCCCAGCTCCAGTTACAGCTGAATGGAATGCTAAGGATTCCAAAGCACGGGGAACGCTTACGTTGATAGTATCCCCAGAAGAGCTCTGTCTGTTGCGTGGAAAGACCACAGCCAGAGAAATTTGGGACTCTTTAAGAGAGGCTCACTTGAGGACAGAGGCTGGTTCCTCAATGTACTATTATGCAAAGCTGCATGATATGGCTCTTGCTGAAGGTGGAGATGTGCGTAAACACCTGATGGAGATGCAAAATCTGAGACATGAGTTGCAGCAGAGAGGACTCAACTTTCCAGAGGCTGTGTATTCCTTCATGATACTACATTCTTTGGGTCCAAGTTGGGAGTCCGTTGCCACTCAGATTGCTGTTCAACCAACTGCTCAGCTCACAGTAGCCTATGTTACTGCCGTGATCCAGAATGAAGCAGATCGTCGGGGTGCTAGCTGCATGGGTAAGGGGGAGTCTTCACAGACGTCATCCCAGAGTGCAGTGGAACCACCAGAGGGCGCCAAAGCTTTGAAGGCAGTGAAATGCTACTCGTGTGGACGTCTAGGCCATATGAAGAGGGAATGCAAATATCCCAGGGCCAAGACAGAGCAGCGCAGCGGAAGTTCATCGCGTGGTAAAGGCCAAAGCAAAGGCAAAGGTCCGGTGTCCAGGACAACGCAGCACAAGGCAATGGTCTCACGCTTCACTCCAAAGGTTGCAAAGGTCCAGAAGACATCTAGATCTTTCTTCGTTGTTGATTCAGCAGCTACCCACCACATGTGCAATGACAAGAGACTGTTCGTGTCTTTTACACCGCAGGAAGGTGCGATTCACCAGGCGGATGACCACACGATCCCCAGTCAAGGCTACGGAACTGTTGTTCTTCACAGTTTGGACTTAGAGATACAGGATGTACTGTATGTTCCAGATGCCACACACAATCTTCTAAGTGTGATGCAGCTGAATGAACGCAACATTGACGTTTCCTTCAAGAACAAGAAATGCACCATCACAAAGAAAGACGATTATGTTTTGCATGCTGAATGTGTTGATCGTTTGTTTGTTTTGTATTATGATGATGTTGTGCAGAATGATACTTGTTGCATTGCAGGTTCTAACAAAAGTTTGCATGCAGGATGTATTCATGATTTTCATCGAAAATTTGGTCATTTGCATTTTGAGGCGGTTTCTAAAATGCCTACCTTGGTTGAAGGTATGACTATAAAACCCTGCAGGTACCACATGAAGTGCAAGGCATGCGCAGCAAACAAGGTGAAAATGGCTGCGAAAGGTAAGGTGTCTAGTAGGCAAGCTACAGAACCATACCAGATTGTTCATGCTGATTTAGTTGGTCCACTATCGCCCTCTTTGGGTGGCAATAGGTTCTTCATGGTTCTCATTGATGCATTTTCCAGGTATATTTACGTGTACAATCTCAAACAGAAATCAGAGGCTTTTCCAAGGTTCAAGGAATTCTGTGCTTGGTTGGAAAATGTGCATGGTAAGAAGATAAAAATTCTTTTCACAGATCGCGGGGGAGAATTCACTTCTCAGCAGTTTGAAGCTTTTCTGACTGAGAAAGGAATTCAACACGATTTGTCCAGTCCTCGCTCGCCATGGCAGAATGGACTTTGCGAAAGGGCAAATCAAACATTGCTTCAAGGGTTAAAAACCTTGCTGCATGATGCCAATCTTCCAGAGAGTTATTGGGCCGAATCTCTCTCATGTTTTCTTTACAGTTACAATCGCAGGTTATCTTCAGCGATTGGTTGTACCCCCTATGAGAAGATGTTTGGAAAGAAACCATACATCAAACACATGAAAATTTTTGGTTCTGACATGTGGATTCATTCACCACAAAGCTCCAAATTAGGTAAACGTGGTTTGCATGGTATCTTTCTAGGTTATCAGAAAGGTTCTTACAGAATAATGATGACTGACTCTAAAACAATTAGGCTCACAAGAAGTGTTGAGTACAATGCCAAGTGGGGAGAGAACGTGGGAATTTTTCAATGTTATCCTGATGACAGTGATGAGACTGAGGATAAGCAACAACAACCCACACCCACTGATGAAGGTTCTGATTCTGAGTCTGAAACTGAATCAGATAAGTCAGAGGATTTCAAGAGTGCGAAAGCCTCTATGCGACCCTCTGAAAGCTCTGATCAGGAATTGGAAGAACCATTGTTCACAATAGGTCAATTTTCTCCTAAGAAGGAAGAGGAGAGTGTTGAAGACCAAAGGCTGATTCGCAGGTCACAAAGAGCCACAAAAGGCAGACCTCCAAAGAGATTTGCTGATGAATATGCCAAGACAGCAGTAGCAGCTGTTAAAAGCTCCAAGAAGGTATTTGAACCTTCAAGTTTCCAAGAAATCCAGGATTTGGATTCTAAGGAAGCTGAGCCATGGTTAAATGCTATGAAGGCTGAGCTTGATTCCTTAGAAAGGAACAAAACTTGGGAACTAGTTCCAGTAGTTCCAGGAATGAAACTGCTTGGAAGCAAATGGGTCTTCAAAGCGAAGACTGATCAAAATGGCAAGATAGTCAGACACAAAGCCAGATTGGTAGCCAGAGGTTTTGCACAGGTACCAGGTGAAGACTATCACGAGACCTACTCACCCACGGTGAGGTATGAGAGCATTAGGCTTATGCTCAAGCTAGCTGCAGAGGAGAATCTACACATTAGTCACCACGATGTAAATACAGCGTTTTTGTACGGATCTCTAGGTGAATCACTTTATATGCTTCCACCTGATGGCGTACAGGTAAAACAGGGATATGTTTGTGCTCTAAAGAAGTCCCTTTATGGTCTCAAACAAAGTGCACGGTGTTGGCACACAAAACTCACTGAAGCATTGTTTTCTCTAGGTTTTAAGCAAGGGAAAGCTGATCCATGTGTGTTTGTCAAAGAGGAGGGGCAAAAGAAACTGTACTGTTTGTTTTATGTTGATGATATTTTATTCTTTTGGAAAGATGTCACAATGTACAATAATACCCTAGCTCAACTGAAAGAGCACTTTGACATGAAAGATCTTGGTGAGGTAAACAACTACCTATCTCTGGAAATAGAGAAAGATCAAAGTGGTAACATTCTAGTACACCAGTCACGGAAAATTGCTGATGTATTAAGCAAACTGAACCTGATGGATGCTAACCCTGTAGACACACCGATGACAACAGGTTATCAGATAGAAGACACTGAAGAAGCATTTTCTGACACTACACTGTACAGAAGTGTGCTAGGCAAGCTAAACTTCATTGCCAGATGTTCAAGACCTGACATTGCTATTAGCTGTAATTTGCTAAGCAGACAAGTTAACAATCCTACTGTTAAGGATTGGAAAGCTCTGAAACGCGTAGCACGCTATTTGAAAGGCACTATGCATTACAGACTGAGATTTAACAATCAGAAGTCTGGTGGTCTTGAGATTTTTGCAGATGCAAGTTTTGGAAGTGACACTACAGACAGGAAAAGTACGTCTGGAGTTTGCTACATGTACAATCAGGGTCTATTTGATTGGTTATGCAAGAAGCAAACAACAATTAGCTTAAGTACTTGTGAAGCTGAACTGAATGCACTGTCTTATTCACTTAAGGATTGTGAATGGTTGTTACAATTGTGCAAAGACATGAAAATTCCTGTCAAATGTCCAATCCAGGTTTACCAGGACAACAAAGCATGTTTGGCTTTGCTGAATTCGGAAGGTTGTAAGCAAAGCACGAAGCACTTGCAATTGAAGGTGCAACATGCTAGGGAACATATTCAGAAGGGACTCGTAACGGTGTCCTATATACCAGGTAATGAAATTCCTGCTGATGTATTGTCCAAGATTGTGTCAAGGGATCAACACTGTACCTATGTACAGAAGTTGGGTTTGTACTGATATTGTACGAACACGCTGCCCAGTGATGTTCACGGAAAGGGGGAGGATGTTGGTTTCTGCTCTCTTCACTGTGCAGCAGAGTGCTTGTCACAAGACAATGTTTACATTCCACAGTCAGAGTACTGTTGGGTTTTCCCACGGGAATGGGAAGCTGGATGTGACGTTACACTGGTTTCCTGTTTCTCTCTGTTCTCGGTGTTCGTTATTCCGAGGAGAAGGACGGTTGCTTCTCTGCTCCCGCAGAGGCAAGATGCATGTTTGTAATTTCTCTACAATGAACTGTAAATAAAGCAACTTAAAGCATGTGGCACGTACTATTCATCATTCCGTTGTGCAAAAGGACTCTGCTATATCAACAGAGACTAGGGGGACACCCCAGGAAGATAGAGCCAGAGGGGACTCAGAGGGGAGCAGTTGGAGATCGGGACCAGCATCACCGCCAGAGAGTAGGAAAGAGGAAGAGCACCAGGGATCAAGCACTGGCAGCTCGCAACAGGAGGGAGGGCACGAGTCAGGAGTGGCCACACCTTCATCGGGGAGCGAAGTGATGGTTAGACGGAAAGTGGAAGGTTGGGCGCGCGCGCCAAGTTCAAATGCACAGGAAGGTGGCGCAGTAGGCAGCCCGGAAAGGGAGCCAGGTCCTAAAGCCCGGCGCAAGGAGACAGGAGAGTCAGGGGGGTCAGCGTCAGAAGAATCCCGGAAGGAAGAGACCCAGGGGGGCAGAGGGACCCAGAGGAGAACTGTCAGGCGGAAAAGGTGGAGCAGGGCTAGGATATTAAGTTGGTGCGCAAGGGGCGGAGACTCAGACGGAGCTTCGCCGATCTAAGCATAAGACGTAGGGTTGCACGCAGCAGCTCGAGAATGGAGACTGTAACTCAATAAAGACTTTTATTTAACGATCGCTGGCTAGCGTGATCCTCTGTGAGCTAGGATCTGGAAGTAACCCTGACAGTAAGCTCCGTCTCTTCAAATTGTGGGCATCCACGGCCTCGTGGAGAGGAGAGAAAGCGGGTGCCTACAAGAGAGCTCACGAACGGCAGACAATATGACGGCCGAACAGCAAATAACCGAACTCAGAGAAGCAGTTTCGCGACTGAATGCCGAGGCGCTGGCGTCCAGGAAGAGAGAGGAGGAAGCAGCTGCCGCCTACAGGGATCTCCAGGTCAGGTTGGACGTGCTTACGAAGCAAGGGCAACAGACTCCCAAACCAGAGGGGATTGGGTTGGGGAGACGCACAGGCGGTCTGGTCTCTCACTTCGATGGGAATTTGCAACAGTATCCCAACTTTAGAGCAGACGTAATGTGTGCACTGCAACTGCTGCACAAAGACTTTAGAGATGAACAAGAGAAAGTGGGGTTCGTCATGTCCCATTTGCATGGAGACGCTAAAGCATGGCTGCGCAATTTGTGGAGAGATAAGGATCCTGCGCTCCAAAATGCGGACGCCTTTATTAAAGCGATGGATGGGTGTTTTTTATCAAGCATTGACGTGGATCTTGCCCGAAAGGAGGTGCATGGACTAAGGCAAGGGAGGGCCAGCGTAAGGCAGTATCATGCCCGCTTTTTCGCTTTGGTCAGTGCCCTGGAATGGGACAGAGATTCGGCTCCTGTCAGAGACCTTTTTTGGGAGGGCTTGCACAACTCGGTTAAAGATGAGATTGCGAGGGGGGAGAGACCCCGGACCACGCAGGAGATCGTTCAGAGGGCGCTGGCGGTGGGGGTGCGGCTGGAAGAACGTCCGTGGAGCAGGGACGAAGGGCGCAGCGGGCGCGAACCAGCCAGGGGCTCCTCCTTCCTTCCCAGAGAAGCAGCGCGTGCGCAATCCACGCCTCCAACAGGGGGAGGGGTGGAACCGATGGAGGTTGGGAGTGCAAGGGCTCAGTCAGCAGCCAGAGCCCTAGCACCGGCAGCAGTGAAAGCGAAGCCTCCTAGAGGGAACAGGAAGTGTTATATTTGCGAGGATCCAGGGCATATGGCGAAAGAGTGTCCCCGGAGGCTCCACAAGCACACTGCAGCCTCAGCAATGGTGACTGCAGCAACGCAGCACGGAGAACCACAGCAGGGAAACGACGATGTCTGGCTGGAAGAGGAGGCACTGGGGCCCAGCCAGACGTGTCAGTGAAGCAGTCCCCAGAGGTTTTACCGCCCATGGACCCCCTCCTGCCCAAGCCAGTAGTGAGGCTCACCGCATCGCTCCAGCTACCCAATGGCATCACCATGGACGTGCCAATCACCGTCGACTCGGGAAACAATGCAGACTTCATAGGGCAGGACTTTGTCGACCGGCACGCTATACAGTTGCTGCCTGCCACGCTGCCCCTGCAGGTTGTCACGGTGGATGGCAGGGAGCTGTTAGGGGGGCAAGTGGTGAAGCAGACGCCACCTATGGTGCTGCGGCTTGGAAATCACAGGGAAATCATCAGCTTCAACGTCACTCAACTGTCGGACACGCCTATTGTATTGGGCATGAGTTGGCTGGACAAGCACAGCCCGACGCTGGCTTGGTACCAGAGGCAGCTGACCTTCGGCTCTTCCTTTTGTGCTGAACACTGCATCATGCCCCAGCAGGAAGAGGAGTCACAGCTGCTGCTAGGCACGCTGCAAGCGATTCCCCACAAGTACGCAGAATTTTTGGAGGTTTTCTGCGAGAAGGAGGCAGACAAGCTACCCCCCCACAGACCATATGACTGCAAAATCGACCTGCTGCCGGGGGCGGCGCTGCCCAAAGGGAAGCTGTATTCCATGTCTGAAGACGAACTGCAGGAACTCAAAGAGTTCATAGATCATAATTTGAAGCGCGGTTTCATCCGAGAGTCCCAGGCAGCGGGGGGCAGTCCTGTATTCTTTGTGAAGAAACGAGACACGCCCCAAAAAAGACTCGTAGTGGACTACCGCATTTTGAACAGTGTGACCAAGCCATCGGACTTCCCCATGCCCCGAATCGACGACCTCCTTGCAAAAGTACGCAAGGGCCGCGTGTTCACCAAGTTGGACCTGCGAGGGGCGTACAACCTCATTCGCATGCGGGAAGGAGATGAGTGGAAGACAGCCATGTTCACGCCCCTGGGCACCTACGAATATAGGGTTATGCCTTTTGGATTGCAAAATGGCTCCCACGTTTTTCAAGCTTTCATGCATCACGTGTTGGCGGGGCTCCTCTACAAAACGTGCGTCTGTTTCTTGGATGACATCCTGATCTTTTCGGAATCGCAGCAGGAGCATGACAGACACGTCAGGGAAGTGCTGAGCCGGCTACAGCAACATAGCCTTTACGCCAAGCTGGAGAAGTGCCAATTCGACGTGACGGAGGTGGATTTCCTGGGCTACAAGTTGTCTGACAAGGGGCTCGCCATGGACAGCGCCAAGGTTCGAGCGGTGTTGGATTGGAAAAGCCCACGTAACCGGAAGGAGGTCCAACGGTTTGTCGGCTTCGCGAACTTCTATCGCAAGTTCATCAAAGGCTTCGCTATGCACACAGCGGCCATCACGGACACGCTCAGTTCCAAGAAAAAGAAGTTCATCTGGACAGCACAGGCGGAGCAGTCCTTTCAGGCGCTCAAGCGTCTTTTCGCGTCGGAAGAACAGCTACTTCATGTCGACCCCAGCAGGCCGATGAGAGTTGAAACAGACGCCTCGGACAGGGCTGTCGGAGCAGTCCTGCTGCAGAAGGACCCGAAGGGGGTTTGGAGGCCGGGAGCGTTTTACTCCAGGAAGCTCAGCAAGTCCGAACAGAACTACACCATCTGGGACAGGGAGTTGCTGGCTATTCATGCAGCGTTCAAAGCATGGAGGCACTTCCTGATTGGAGCCAAGCACACGGTGCAGGTCTGCACGGACCACAAGAATCTGGAGCACTGGCGCACGGCACAGTTCCTGAACCAGAGGCAGATACGTTGGGCTGAGTTCTTTGCGAACTTCGATTTCCGAATAGAGTATGTCCCGGGGGACACCAACATCATGGCGGACGCGCTCTCCCGTAAGCCGCAGTATCTGGAGGACGCCACGCCAGCGGCAGCCATGCACATCTTCGCACCAACAGTGTGGGCGTACGCTGCGGCGACAGTGGACTTGGAGGCGGTGCGACGAGCGTTGCAGAATGACTCCTTCGCGCAAGCAAAGATGGCAGAGATGCAAAGGGGCACGGCAGCGACCGACGGGTTCCAGCTGAGAGATGGATTGCTCATCCGCAAAGGGGCCATCTACGTGCCGGGAGACAAACTTCGCGCCAAGGTACTGCATCAGCTGCACGACGCGCCCACTGCCGGGCACTTTGGCAAGGAGAAGACGGTGGAATTAGTCGCCAGGGATTTCTGGTGGCCCGGAATGAGAGGGGAAGTCGCGGACTACGTGGCGAGGTGCGACACCTGCCAGAGGGCCAAACCAGTGCACAGACCGCCGGCCGGACTGTTGGAACCGCTGCAAACTCCGGTCGAGCCATGGGAGAGAGTCGCCCTGGACTTCGTCACGGATCTGCCCAGCTCGAGGGGCAAGACGGCCGTGCTGCTGGTGGTGGACTTGTTCTCCAAGATGGCACATTTCATCCCGTGTGCGAAGGTGGCCACGGCGGAACAAACCGCCAAACTGTTCATAGACCACGTGTTCAAGGTTCACGGGCTGCCACGGTCTATTCTGTCCGACCGCGGGCGGCAGTTCATCTCGAATTTCTGGCAGAAGCTGATGGGCTTCCTAAACGTCAAGATCAACCTGGCGTCGGCGAGACACCCGCAGACCAACGGGCAAGCGGAGCGGGTCAATGCCATCATGCAGCAGTACCTGAGATGCTATGCGAATCAACAGCCGGCGACGTGGGTGGATTACCTGCCGCTCGCCGAGTTCGCCTACAACAACACGAAGCACGTGTCCACGGGGGTCACGCCGTTCTTCGCCAACAATGGGAGGCACCCCAGAACCTTCCCGGGACTGGAAAGACTGGTGGAGGGGGAGCCGCAGACAGCAGATGCGTTCGCGTCGGAGTTGCAGGAGGTCCACGATCAGCTGCGGCGGCACCTGGAGCTGGCCAAACACGCATACAAGGTGCAGGCAGACAAACACAGAAGGGTTGGCGAAGAGATCCATGTGGGAGACTGGGTCTGGTTAGCAGCCCACGCAGTGCCGGCCAGGTCGTTGGCCAAGAAGAAATTAGGGCATAAGCAACTGGGGCCCTACCAAGTCGAAGAGCAGGTCAACCCGGTGGCTTTCAGGCTGGCACTTCCGGAGGGTTCCAGAATGCATCCGGTGTTCCACAGATCGGTGCTCACTCCCTACAAGGCACCGCACAGGTTTCAGGAACCCGGAACGGCGCCGAGTCCGCTCCGAGAGGGAACCAGGCAACGGGGAGTGGCACAGGAGGTGCGCCTCAACGAAGTCACGGAGATTTTGGACTCCAGATGGGGGGAAGAGGGGGTAGAATACCTTCTCGCTAAGGAGGGCACCCCGGCCAGTGCCAACAGCTGGGTGCCGGGCTACGCTTTAGATGAACCTCTGCTCAAGGAAGAGTTTCATGCCCTCTTCCCCCATAGGCCAATGCCAGCGGACTTTTTCGACGACTGGCTTTTCACGCCCACGCTTTCAGCCAGCACGTTCCGGGGGTTCGACTCGGATGAGGAATCGACACGAGACGCCCGTTCCCCGGAGGGGTCACCCTCGGGATCTGCTTCAGAACCCTCGTATTGGTGGGATGATCGACCAGAGGAGCAGTGGCGCAGAAAGTGGCTGGAGGGTCCAGGACGAGCAACGCCTCCAGAAGGAAGCGAGGGAGAGACGGACATGGACGTTTTCGGGGACGACCAGGGTTTCGAGCACGGCGGCACAGAGATGGAAGCAGAGGTGACCGTCGTCGACGAGAGCAGGGAGGAAGAACCGGATGACTTCGGATGGAGGCCCGCCACGGGAAGCGAACTGTACCCGACATTCGTCCCCTTGACACTGCAGCACCCAGTTCCCGCACCGGAAGGAGGGGAGGGGGAAGAGGGGGCTTCGAGGGGGGGATGGATGTCAGGGGTTCAGGAGCAGAGGCGAGGGCAAGGGAGGAAACAGAGAGCGAGGGGGAGGAGGCAGAAGAAAGGATGAGTGATGACGACGACCCGAGATCTCCGAGTCTTTCCAGTGAATCAGAAGATTCACAAAAAGGAGCACCAGTGGCCAGGGCAAGGGGGGAGACTAGGGGGACACCCCAGGAAGATAGAGCCAGAGGGGACTCAGAGGGGAGCAGTTGGAGATCGGGACCAGCGTCACCGCCAGAGAGTAGGAAAGAGGAAGAGCGCCAGGGATCAAGCGCTGGCAGCTCGCAACAGGAGGGAGGGCACGAGTCAGGAGTGGCCACACCTTCATCGGGGAGCGAAGTGACGGTTAGACGGAAAGTGGAAGGTTGGGCGAGCGCGCCAAGTTCAAATGCACAGGAAGGTGGCGCAGTAGGCAGCCCGGAAAGGGAGCCAGGTCCTAAAGCCCGGCGCAAGGAGACAGGAGAGTCAGGGGGGTCAGCGTCAGAAGAATCCCGGAAGGAAGAGACCCAGGGGGGCAGAGGGACCCAGAGGAGAACTGTCAGGCGGAAAAGGTGGAGCAGGGCTAGGATATTAAGTTGGTGCGCAAGGGGCGGAGACTCAGACGGAGCTTCGCCGATCTAAGCATAAGACGTAGGGTTGCACGCAGCAGCTCGAGAATGGAGACTGTAACTCAATAAAGACTTTTATTTAACGATCGCTGGCTAGCGTGATCCTCTGTGAGCTAGGATCTGGAAGTAACCCTGACACCCACGTTTTAAGCAGGTGTACAAGAAAGTTCAATCAATGCCCGATAATGAAATATATGACCAAGGCAAAAGTGGTTTGCATCAGTTTACAACATAAACCACCTTTAGGAAGTTAACAGTTAGCAACCAAGGGTGGAAAAGCAAACCTTGCGTAGGATAGCTGCTTTTCTTACGACTGCTACTATTATAAACCAGTATCTAAGAAGATAAGAACTGAAACGACAAGGATTCATACCTCGCCCACTGCCTTGACTTTGTGTCCCAGAACTAACATTCCATTGGGGAGACCTCTAAGGTTGGGACAGCCTCTGATGGTGTGACCTAAGGGGCCGGTCTTCACTACCTTGTATATTCCAGGCCCACCACAAATGAACGGGATTTCTGGTCCCTGCATTCCCCCTTCCTGAGGGCAGTGTGAGTTGAGGTCTTTGAAAAAGTCATCTGTGTTAGATCTAGACTCCTGAAAATTTTAGAGGGGAAAAAACAAACAAAAAAATTCCTCTTAATAATGCCTTTGTACTTTCCAACTAAGCCCACCTCTTTGTTAGGCCTGAAATAACTAAGGTCTAACGCACTTAATAGAGCATATGTTAAGCTATCATTTTCCATATAAGACAGGAACTGAACTTGCAGTATTCACTATATTACTGCTGAATATGAAGAATGAGCGATATGAGTGTATATAAAAAAATAAAAGGCGCACATTTGCAACATGAACATTTGGAGGAATTCTTCAGGCGTGATTAAAAAAGATAATGCAAACACAGGACCAACACACAAGACTTTGGCCAAGTAAAAGGCGGCGGCAGGACGGGAGGTCTCACGGGCCGGGCGGCAGCGGCAGGACGGGCGGTCTCACGGGCCGGGCGGGGGCGGCAGGACAGGCGGTCTCACCTAACCAATGTTTGCCATCTTGCCAAAGGTTGCAGGCAGCTTTACCTGCAGCAATTGCATGTTGATTGCCCTCTTAAAAGACAAAGTCCAGCAACTGGAGGAACGTGTAGCTACGCTCCAAAGAATTAGAGAGCTGGAGCTCTTCTTGGAAGCAACAGAGCACACCGTCTCCACCAAGGAGGAGACAGGGGACTCCCCTGAGAAGGAGTCTAGTTCACCAACACAGGAGCCAGATATATGGAGAAACATGACTCAAAGAAGTAGGAGGCCCAGGGTTCACTCTGATTGTTTAGAAATACACAATCGCTTTGAGGTCCTCTCCCCTAGCATGGAAGACGAAGAGCAGACTCCATTTGAGGATCTCTCCCTCATTACAGTCGATCAGGTATATGAAGACGAGCAGCAAAGTCAGTCCTCAGGGAATGTGCAGGCGACCTTGGAACGGACAGCTCACGGAAGAACCCCGACCAAACCTAAGAGGAGGCGTGTAGTGGTGATAGGGGATTCCCTACTGAGGGGAACAGAAGCAGTGATCTGTGAGCCTGACAAGATGTCTCGGGAAGTGTGCTGTCTCCCCGGGGCTAAGATCGAAGATGTAACTGAACGACTGCAAGGAATCATAAAACCCACTGACAAATACCCCTTCCTCTTGGTTCATGTGGGAACCAATGACACTGCAAGCAATAGCCTCCAGAAGATCAAAAGAGACTACAAGGCTCTTGGCAGGAAATTGAAGCAACTAAATGCACAAATTGTCATCTCATCTGTCCTCCCAGTTGAACGACGTGGCCCAGGGAGAGAGGGGAAAATAGTGGAAGCGCAAAGCATGGGAAATAAACAAGATGAGCTTGAGCTCTTAGTACAGCAAACTAAATATGACATAATAGGCATCACTGAAACCTGGTGGGATAAGTCCCAAGATTGGAATGTAATAATGGGGGGATACAATCTATTTCAGAGAAACAGACCAGACAAGAAAGGAGGAGGAGTGGCGTTATATGTCAAGGATGTGTATACCTGTGAAGAGATCCAAGATTTAGAACCTCAAAGCCAAAGTGAGAGCATTTGGGTCAAAATTAAGGGAGAGAAGAATAACAGAGACCTCATTGTGGGAGTTTACTATAGATCCCCAAGCCAAACGGAGGACATAGATGATGCCTTCCTGGAACAGATGGCCAAGCATGCAAAAGGAAGGGAGATAGTAGTAATGGGGGACTTCAATTACCCGGACATTTGTTGGACGTCAAACTCAGCCAAGAGCATAAGGTCAAACAGATTCCTCACTGGCCTTGCAGACAACTTCATTGTCCAGAAAGTGGGACAAGCAACAAGAGGAACAGCCATTTTAGATCTGGTCCTAACCAATGTTGATGACCTGGTTAGTGGGGTAGATGTGGAAGGATCATTAGGCACAAGTGATCATGCTCTTCTGAAGTTTACTATACAGCGGAAAGGAGCAGCCAAGCATACTAGGACTCAATTTCTTGACTTTAAGAAAGCCGACTTCATAAAACTTAGGGAAGTGCTGGGTGAGATCCCATGGACAGTAATACTAAAAGGAAAGGGAGTTCATGATGGCTGGGAGTTTGTTAAGAGGGAGATAGTAAAAGCACAACGTCAGGCAATACCAATGAGACGGAAACATGGAAGGTGCATAAAGAAGCCAGGGTGGCTATCTAAAGAACTTTTAACTGAATTAAGATTAAAAAAGGATGTGTACAAAAAATGGAAAAGGGGGGAAACCACCAAAGAGGAATTCAAACAAATAGCCAGCACGTGTAGACACAAAGTCAGAAAAGCACAGAATGAACTCAGGCTTGCTAGAGAGGTTAAAAGCAACAAAAAAGGCTTTTA
The DNA here is from genome assembly GCF_965113315.1 of Podarcis vaucheri. Classification (NCBI taxonomy): domain Eukaryota; kingdom Metazoa; phylum Chordata; class Lepidosauria; order Squamata; family Lacertidae; genus Podarcis; species Podarcis vaucheri. The sequence goes on from NC_138763.1 coordinate 178,859, forward strand.
TGGGTATGTTCGTAGCAAAAGGAAGAACAAAGAAACAGTGGGGTCACTCAGAGGAGAAGATGGTGAAATGCAAACAGGGGACACAGAAAGGGCTGAACTCCTCAATGCCTTCTTTGCCTCAGTCTTCTCCGATAAAGAAAACAATGCCCGACCTGAAAAATTTGGAGCAAATGATTCAGCAAAGGAAACACAGCCCAGTATAACTAAGGAGATAGTACAAGAATACTTGGCTAGTTTAGATGTATTCAAGTCTCCAGGGCCAGATGAGCTGCATCCAAGAGTATTAAAAGAACTGGCAGATGTGATCTCAGAACCACTGGCAGTCATCTTTGAGAATTCCTGGAGAACAGGCGAAGTCCCGGCAGACTGGAGGAGGGCAAATGTTGTCCCTATTTTCAAAAAGGGGAAAAGAGAGGACCCAAATAATTACCGCCCAGTCAGTCTGACATCAATAGCAGGGAAGATTCTGGAGCAGATCATTAAGCAAACAGTCTGTGAGCACCTAGAAAGGAATGCTGTGATCACCAATAGTCAGCATGGATTTCTGAAAAATAAGTCATGTCAGACTAACCTGATCTCGTTTTTTGACAGAATTACAAGCCTGGTAGATGAAGGGAACGCAGTGGATGTAGCCTACCTTGATTTCAGCAAGGCATTTGACAAGGTGCCCCATGATATTCTTGTAAAGAAGCTGGTAAAATGCGGTCTTGACTATGCTACCACTCAGTGGATTTGTAACTGGCTGACTGACCGAACCCAAAGGGTGCTCATCAATGGTTCCTCTTCATCCTGGAGAAGAGTGACTAGTGGGGTGCCACAGGGTTCTGTCTTGGGCCCGGTCTTATTCAACATCTTTATCAACGACTTGGATGATGGTCTCAAGGGCATCCTGATCAAATTTGCAGATGACACCAAACTGGGAGGGGTGGCTAACAACCCAGAGGACAGGATCACACTTCAAAACGACCTTGACAGATTAGAGAACTGGGCCAAAACAAACAAGATGAATTTTAACAGGGAGAAATGTAAAGTATTGCACTTGGGCAAAAAAAATGAGAGGCACAAATACAAGATGGGGGACACCTGGCTTGAGAGCAGTACATGTGAAAAGGATCTAGGAGTCTTGGTTGACCACAAACTTG